>NC_052518.1:6038607-6080150 GCF_014356525.2 Nilaparvata lugens
ATTATATTTTATTTAAGTTAGTATAATAAAATTTAATCAATCAATAATCTCTTTCTCTCAATACTTTTCAAGACCTGGCATCAATAAATAAATCAATCAATCTCTATCGCTTAAGACATTATCAAGAACACTAAGATAATACAAACATATCGTTGAAGTGATTCCTAAATGGTGAATGATAAACAATAATCATTTTTTTAGTTGAAACTTGTTTTTTTTATTCTCATTTATTTGCAGTTATGGAAGTTCATCTTATTAGTTATTAGCATGAAACCGGTACTCCGGAAGGGTCTATTTAAAAAAGGTGATGTAATGAAATCTTGAAAAATTTCAAGTTAATCAGTAGGCTACAGTAGTTCAAACATGATGATGCGTCAAACATAATTTTTCTATCCCGTACGTGTATAATATAAGCCAGTTCATTTCTTTGTTATATTATAGATTTTCGTATTATTCATGATATCATATAGTCTAAGTATATTTTATATTTATCTTTTAGTTTCTTTGCGACTGAGAAATGTTTGTGAATGATTGAGAGTAGGGTGGGAGATATGGATGAGACAATTATGAATGTTGACCGGCATTACATTTCTGTGTATATTCTTATAGGTGAGGCATTCTCCTTTGTTATACGGTACGATTGGAATATCTGTATTTCATTAGTACTCTCTCATTGAGTGATTGAAATAGACAGTAACTGCAATCAGCCGCCTTATCGGTGCAGTGTTGTTTATCTCATTCTGCCAATTCATCTGTACAAATCTCAAAATTTATCACACAGTGCACTATTGTAGAGCGAGGGACATCTTCTGCTTATTTTCTGTTCTGTTTATTACTTAAAGGACTTGTTAACGGTGAGTTATCCATAATTTCTCTAGATATAATGGAGACAATGTTTATGTACTATTCAATTCACAATTCACGGTCTTACACCGTGTCCCACGAGGAGGTTTACACGTTTAATTCTATATTACGTGCCCATTCATGCACCGAACTTTATTAAATTTCACACAGTTTACAAAGTAGGTTCTAAAAATATTCTGGGAAAAATTTTAGCTCCCTAACCTTCGTAGAAACAAAAAGGCGGCATCCATATTGAAAATTCACTTTTAATGTTTTTAAAGTATCGTTTTTCAATATGCCGTCAATTTCAATAAATGAATTTATTTCCTCCTCAAATTACAAATTACAAAAGTAGAAATTAAATAGTAACTTGGAAATTATACTGATCACGTATCCAGTTGTGTGATCAGATAATCAAAGTATAATTAACAAGGTAAAAAAATTATCAACTTAAATAATAAATAATAAAAATAAACTAGTATGAAAAAAATATATAAAAAGTATGAGAAAAAATTAAAAATAAAAGCTGTGAGTCAGGTGATTAAGATTGCTAAAACAATACTGAAACTACTGCCTGTAGCGCATGAGAGAGAAAAACAAATAACTTGAAACATCCCAGAAAACCAAAAACTGGAATAAATTAAATGCATTTAAATGCAATAATTAATGTAATTAATATAATACCGTACATGCCTTAGTGGAATAGTGATTCAATTGAATAATAATATTTTTATGAGAATGGTGCCGTTGAACAATGCTAGCTCAACCTGCACCATTATCTAACAACATTTCTAACCATCCATACGTCGTTCACTGTAAATAACCAGATCTTTGCTCTCTCACAAAAGACAATATAGGAAAAATTTAAGCCAGTCAATTCAAGTCAGTCTCAAAGCCTAAATCTGATACATCTAGAGCTAATAAGCCAGAATATTTGTTTCTACGAAGGTAAGAGAGTTGAAATTTTTCCAGAATATTTTTAGAACCTACTTTGTAAATTGTGTAAAATTAAAAAAAGTTCGTTGCATGAATGGGCACGTAATATAAAATTAAACGTATAAACCTCTTCGTGGGACACGGTGTATAATATGTCAGTATTGGTACAGGTCTTCTATTTATGAGTATGTTTGGTGTAAATTCTTATGTATGATTGAAGGTGTAAATGTGGAAGTTAAACTACCTCTCGCAGCTCTCATTAACAAACATTATGAATGCTGTAGATGACTGATCAATTCAAGCCAGTCTCGAAGCTTAAATCTGATACATCTAGAGCTAATTAATAAGCCAGAATATTTGTTTCAAGACAAAAAGTTTTGTTAGCTGTCTGTTATAGGCCGCCTCACAAGGCTTAATGGTCAAGTTTGAAGAGGGTCTGGCCAATTATGACTTAAGGCTTAATGGTCAAGTTTGAAGAGTGTATGGCCAATTATGACCATGTTATTGTTATGGGAGACTTCAATACAGACTTGTTAGGACCAGCTACTTTTGACAGAATTCAACTGACATAAATATTTGACACATGCAACCTGACTCTGCTCCCTCTAGAGGCCACCCACCATACGGCTAACCATACATTCCATACCCACCTTGATCTAATAATAATAATAATAATAATAATAATAATAATAATAATAATAATAATGCTAAGTTAAACAGAGATAAATAAATTAATTTATTAATCTGAACCAGATAAATCTCAGCAAATAGGACAGGATACTCAGGAGAAAAAAGGAGTCGCCAAGAGAGCTTTCATGGCCTTATTGGTATAGAAGAGGAAGCTCCTGATAACATAGGAAACAAATATAGGAAAACAGGGCACCTACCTAACAGGAAACTTGTTTGAAATTGGCGCGGCTATAAATTCAAACAGCTGTTAGTGTTCAGTAAACTCTGTTGCTATGGACGCTGTTGCTAAGGACCAGAGAATTCCGGCACTTGAAAAGCCGTCAAAGATAAGATTAACTCTTCAATTCACTCACTCCCTTCAATCAGCAGGACTGTATCTCACTCTAACAATTCAATTCAGAAAACAAGCCTTATAATCGTTATCACTTCCGTAGCACTGAAAAATGTCTGTTCAATAACCTCTTTACGAAAAAGAAAGATTTTAAATCGAAATAACTACTCTATACTTACAGTTTCAAACGATTCAGGTGAGGTAAGACACGCTCACATGCACATGAAATTTACTCACTCAGAAAAACTACAACTTAAACCACCAAAAATACTTGAAAGATTGAGGAGCCACAAAACCACGTCCAACCTATCCGAGCGCTCGGCATCCAATAGTAGTATCTAATAAGTAGTTACTTACTAATAGTAGTATTTAATCCCAAATTGGTAAGATCTCATGGACAGATCCCAGCTCACGGACTTCCTGGACATGATCTAATATATTGTACACTATTAGCCCCCGAAAAATAATCAAGTATATGACTATAAAAATATAGGTAGCACAGCATTACTCCAAGAGAGTATTCACATGCCCTGGGAAGGAATTTACCACAAAAATAATATCAATAACATCCTTTTAATAATACTCAATAATCAATCAACAATATCTATTCAATAAGTTGCTCCATTAAGGAATAGACGTGTCACCAGGACACCAGCTCCATGGATTACTCAGGATAGAACGGTACAATGATGATAGAACGGGATAGACTATGTACACTGGCCAGAAGAACACACAATACAAATACTTATGACGAATACAAGACAAAATAAAATAGATTTGAACAGTTAATCTATATAAATGAAAATCGAGTCTCCAATTTTCACATTCAATAACTTTTTTATGTGTGCACCGAATTGATGATTTTTAGTTGTGTTATGATGTTCAGGATCAGGTTTATGGCCTATCAAATTTTAATCCGATTCAGGTCCTTCAGAGTTCACATTTAATACTTATGGGAGAAGATTTGTGAGCTGTTAGAATCATTGCATCATACAACAGCGTCGGTAGATAGTAGACAAGAGTGTGTGCTGCTCCATAACCACCCATGTATTTTATTCTAAACGCCCCGACTAAAAACAAAATGACTGTTCTGTGTGTAACCATCCAGCAGTGCGGCCTCAGGTTAAATACTTATATGCTCTAAGGACATTGCTTTGTTTCGATAATTTCGCTGTCTTCGTTGTTCAGCATTAATTGATCTCTAGTATGTTATTTTTATTTTGCAGTTGAAAACTCTATCTATATAATAAAATGCCGCATCGAGTCTACTCAGGTGTGCATCCAGCTAAAGTTTGTCATGAGATGCATAAACTATTTGGCGGTAAGAAGTTCGCCGGCCCAGCTAGTTAGAAATAAAAAAGTTTATATTTTGAAAATTTGTTAAACTCTAATAGATCAATGGATTCTAAATGGCGCGCTTTAAAGACTCTCGGGGCATGCAAGGATAAGTCCAAGCTGATGGTCAGACATACCGTTCAAAAATTGAATTGCCACTTCTCTCAGGTTCCGGTGAGTTTGGATTTGGCCTATGAGTTAATATTATGAGGTGTTACGGTGTAATGATGAGTTTCGCTTTGCAGCGGGATGATATTAGATCAATCAATGACATTTTGGCTCAAACTCACTTACGCGACTCAGGTCGAGAAGAGACTCGACTCTAGTCGAGAGCATGTGTTTTCGAATGGTGACGTCGCGGAGACTAGAATCGACTGGACTGAGTGTCACCATTTGAAAACACATGCCCGACTAGAGTCGAGTGTTCTTGTCGACCTGAGTCGCGTAAGTGTAAGTTGAGCCTAACAGTAATGCTGTCTGTCGGTGCCGATGCACTTCCAGTGAGATTCATCAAACTAATTCTGCCTCTTATTTCTCCGTTCATTACACATTTATACAATACTTCATTTATGACCTCCACCTTCCCATCTGCATTCAAATTTTCTATGATGATTCCATTCAACAAAGTTGCTGATGCCACTACGTGTGATTATCGGCCGGTCGGCATACTGTCTATCTTGTCTAAGGGTCAGGAGAGGAGAGGCTTGCTCATAAGCAAATGAGTGGCTCTATTACTCGGAAGGGAATCATCGGCTAACATCAGTCTGGATTTCGAGGAGGTCACAGCAGCACCACATCAGCTTTGTTCTGTGCCCCAGACGTCATTGGAATGGCCATGTTTAAGTGACAGTCTACACTAATGGTGTTTGATTGATTTGAGCAAGGCATTCGATTGTATTCAACCTGGAAAAATTATGGGTTTTTAGAGAGTAGATTGGCATGGGTGAGATCATACGTACCTTGAGAGTAATAAGGCCATATCTCGAAACTCTCATTTTTTCAGGAGAGCAATTTGAAAGTTTCCATCCTTATTATAAAATATTTTCATCACCTAGATCGATTGTGATATTTCACATTCTATATCTAGCAATGTTTAAGCATGTTTCCAAAATAAATTACAAAGAAAGAATGTCGAATAATTATTATTAAAAAATATTGGTATCAATCCTCACACAGTTATTATTCTGATAGATGGGAAAAAGATACATGATTTTTCCAAAAGCACTCAATAATCTACAATACGGTAGTTTGTTACCAGTATTTGAATAGGCCTAAGTATAGTAGAAATAAGTACTGAAATAAATATGGGATTTCAAATATTATTTTAAAACTTGGGTATCCATAAATTGAAAAAGGATAAATTTTTGCTTCGTTTGTTAACAGCTTTGAACCTGTTATCTGCTCTATAATGAATTTCCAGTGGGTTGGAAATTACTTGAAACCTTATCAATCTATATCCTAATCACACATAAGTCTCAGACTAATTTGTGGACTTCACCCTCTGAGAAAAACAAAACGTCTCTGTAACATAGAATGATTGTTATGAATATTATTCAATATTACAAACATGAGAATTGGGGTGAATTAATAATAATGACTGGTATTTAGAATGAAATTTATTATTTAGTTTACTAATCTAATACTCGAAATCATTTCCATAATTCATGGACTCGTCTGTATTTTCTGTTGGTGCACAGCACTGTTCAAAGAATTTTCGGTGAACAGACGGAATTGCAAGATTTTTACATAAGTCAAGCAGATCTTTATGTTTTTCCGATGTAATTTTCGGAGCTTCATTATAAGCATCCTTCAGACAAAGTGTCGACGTGTTTCTTCCTCTTTGCCTTCTTCTCAAATTGACCTCCTTGTAAGTTTCTTGGTCGAACTCAGTCTTATAAAAAATTTGTTGGGCTCACTCTTTTCAACGTGAATGATTTTAATCTCATTCCAATAAACCTTCTCACCCTCTTCGTTTGTTCCCCAATTACTTCCACATTGGTTAGAAATATCTTTGAAATCTTTAATGTCCTCGGTGTTTGGTTCATCAACAATGAACGGTTTCCCCGATTTTTTGGCGGATTTGATCACCCACACCACTGAGCTGGAACGTAGATGGGTCCAGATTTTAATATTCTCTTCTTCTTCTTCTCTATTACCGAGTGCATCGTGTCACCCTCATTCTGCGTATACCAACGATTAGGAACTTGTGAGTTATCTCCTCAATTCTAAATGTGCTACAGAAAACAATACAGAGCAACCATCGATTTGTTTTTGTTCTGCCCAGCGCAGTTGTCTGAGTAGAAGATAACTCTTTTTTGTGACAGTAGTTTTTCAAATATGAATAAACGAACGTTGCTATTTCGTTGACACCCCTACGTGCTACATTCTCTGCCCAAAATTTCAATATCCCTGTTTTTTTAATGCAGAAAATGGTGAAGTTTATAGAGCAATTGAGCTTTATTACTCTCTCACCACAAGAGACAGAGAGTACCGCCTGTAAATCAAAGCATGACACAATTGTATCTATGTCAGAATTGTTGACATCATTTTCCTTTTATTTCCTACTTGATATTTTATTTTCTCAGTGCTTCAAATTCTCTTCCAACTTAATTTGTCTTCGCCGTCAGCATTCTTAAATTTCTCACAGAATGCACATAAATCTTTCTTAGGCATGAAGAAAAAGAGATTAAATTCATTGTTAAAAATGTACCGGTACATTGATTCCGAGAATTTCTTGCCGGCTTCAGATTCTTTCAGGCTTTCAATGAATAGACGATACATCTCTCTGATATTTAAGCTACCATCTAAAAATTCTCTTTAGTTTTTTCTCTTAAATAGTGAGATTCAATTTTTGTAAAGCTGCTGATTTGCTTCCTCACAATTTCTTTCAGCTCGTCTTCTGCGCAATGTTTTGTATGCTTGCCTTGTTTTGATTTTTTCAGTACATCTGAAGCAATTGCGTATCACTTTTTCTGAAATATCAAGTGTTTTCAAAAAAAATCCTTACATACTCTTACCTTATTACTTGAAATATAATAAGCGATCTCGATAGATTAGTATTCGTTGAACGATGACGTCAAATCCAGACGTAGCGTAAACTATCCTGATATGAAAAAGTGCTCACCTGGACACAGTATATATACAGAATGGAAACTTGTAATCAAATGCCTATCTTACCAATGCTTTTTACATGACCCCAATACTAAACACGTCACGTGACCTTGGGAAGTTCCAATCCTGGTCTTCTGATTGGCTCGTGGCAGTGAACGAGATCAATTGATCAGGATCATTAAAGTGATCTGAACCTACCATCAATACTATTACAATGCGGCGCTTCCTAACAAGATGGCGGATTTTGGCGTCAGGGTATAGCCAAGTTTCCGTACTGTATGTATACTGTGACCTGGATACGCAGTCCCTTACTATTCTGTATCATTCACATGTGTTGGAGCTTCCTCTCGCTTACTTCTTGGCTTACTTCTTGGAATCAGCCAATCAGCACCCTTCGTGTGGAAGGGTGTAGGCAGGCTGCTCTCAGCCTCTCACACTGTACCACTCAGTCGCTACTCCTTCTCACTTCTCGCCAGTTTGCACCCGGAAGCTTCAGCGGACAGACACCAGAGGACAGACATCATCTTTCAAAGTGAGTTTGAAACTGTTTTAACATTTTATTCAACTGCATGAAATCTTATTAAATTACTGCTCTGGATTGATAGTTGAACTTGAATTACCGTAATATTTGCTCGCATACCACGCAAACCTTTTATCTAAAAAGTCAACTCAAAAATCTCTGGTGAGCATCATACGCTGGGTTAAAAATAAAAATGGAGACTCAATACTAGTATGAATAGTTTTGTCAAAGATGTTTACCAATTACTGTGTGTTGGTCTATTGCTCATACCGTCGATTTTGTTTATGTTAGTGATTCATTTTACTTCTAAATACTGTAATTCAAGTTTTGTCATTAATTAATTGAATATTTTGTGATTATTAGTAAACAAGAATCCAAATTAAATGCTGTAATTCACCCCGAAGACTTCTGCTACTGCAAATATTGACAACAGCATTTAATTACAGCAGTGAATTACAGCATTTGATTTGGATTTTCGTTTAATAATAATTATTAATTCTCTAGCATTTGAATAATTGAAATATCTCAGTAATTTCCATCTGTAGAATATTTTGTGAATGAATAATCATTAAACGGAGTTTTCAATAAAAGCTTCAATATTACCTTTATTTTTATTCATAAAAACTTACTCTTGTTTTTGGGGTGTGCGTCTTACACGAGGGACTTAGTATGTGAGCAAATACGGTATTACACTTGGAGGGATTTTGAGTTTTCGATGTGTGTTTAAATTCAATTTCTTGATGACTGACTTCCATTATAATTCATTCCTCTTTCGTTTCCTAGTTGGCAGTGGGCTGGTTCCACTTCCATCAATTATTGTTGTATTAGAAAAATCAGAAACCGTTTGGCTGGCTTCATTTACACTTGCATCCACATCACCTTCCATAATATTTGTCTAACAATACCAGTAGCGGGAAGAATTGAAGTAGTATCACTGTTTGTGGCGATTTCTTCTTCAATATGATGTGAATCAATCTCTGATACTTCATTTTCAGAATCATTAGAGTTTGTTGGCAGATATCCTTGTCTTTGATGCAATCTTCTTTCTCATCTGATGAAGGATTCTCATTATACTCAAAGTTGATTATTCGTGTACTAGACATACAAGAAAGTTTAGAAACTCTTGGAGGGTTGCATCTTCTTCATTCTGTGAATGAAACAATATAATAATAATAATAATAATAATAAAAATAATAATAATAATAACTTCTTGACAGGCAGCATTGCGCTCTTTTGTGGTTTGAAGTTAAGAGATATTGTAGTTGTATTCGCCCCAACTCCGCCGTCATAGGCCGAAATAAAGGCAGCTGATTCCGTTTTAAATGGAAATTATTAATATTTTCCAATACATCTGACGAATATGGCAACTTGATAATTTCCTACAGACAATTATTTTCCTTTGGTTGACTATAGTAGTACTAGTACTCTGATGGACCGCTAGAGGTCAGCTACTCGAGTTTGAGAGCATGCGCTGTTCAACTCAAATCTCAAATAGTTGGTGTTGGATTCACATTCGCAGATCGCAGTATTCCTCCGCTGCTCCGCTTTGCAACGCTGTTTGGTTGAGTTGGAACTTTAAAGGTTAGTAAATCAGTTTTAATAAGAAGCGAGTTGTAAGTTTTTCAAGTGTTATTAGTCATTCAAAATGTGCCAGTCTTTGGTGAGTAGAAATATGTTTTACTCTATCTCATCAATTATGAATATCAAATAACAATTCATGAACCATCGTTCTGCCTTCTCTGTGTTTCATCTTGCAGTGGAACAAACTAGGGCGTGGCACACTTCTAGGAGTCAAACATTTATTATGATTACATTTCTATTTAATATATTCCTCCTGGAAAGTACCTTACCTCTATTAAACACTTTCTATCACAAATACTTTCATATCCATCAAGAAAAACTAAGCAATAAATATTGTGCAGTCGTTTCCAATATGACGCTCACTGGGCTTCGGCAATATTGCTTGTTGCTTCTAACTTGCAGCACAGATTTAAGTTATTTCTTGTCTGTTCACAGTTTGAAGATGATCATTATTTGTATTAAGACTAAGGATTCGATTTTTATTACTAGTGCATCAAGATATTCAAGAACAATGCTTTGTTATTTTGTCGTTTTTGTGAATCATACTCTTAAATTTTGAGGTTAAATATAACTTATTCGAATTCTATAGAATGCAGATAATTCAGTTGTCTAGATAATTCAATTGTCACAGTTAGCAACCCTGTTGGTAGGCAAATACACAAACTGACAATTATGAAGAGGATTGTTTTGGTTTTAATGTAAATAGGTAACATTTAAAACTTGTTACAATCAGCTAGTTGGTGTACTAAATGTTACAGAGAGATGCCTACTACAAATATTGTTTTTTAAGAGTTAGCTTACTATTATAACCGTTATTTCTCATCACTATAAAGCCTGCGAATAATTCTATTTATTTAACCAATATTCATTCAATTCTATCCATGTGAGATTCAGGAAAAGATAGGACGTCATTGTTGTCACTTTTCCTTCTCTACCGCCTTCTATAATAGTAGATAGCTGTGATATTCTGGCGTATCATCATAGTCTAGAAATAATTTTGCGAAGGTGCGGAATTGGAGCCAAGAATAGTGTATAGACCATGCTATATACCATCCTTGAATTGAAACAGGGTAGAGCTATCTGTTCTGTAAACGTTGTATCTCAAATTTAATAGATTTTTTCTATTATATAATATATAATTAATTGATCAATGAATAGGCTTGTAACCATCCTCGGTAAATTAAGAGTCTCTAAGAATAATTTCAAGTTAATCAGTTCAGTAGTTCAGAAGTGACGATGCGTCGTCAAACATGTATTTCATATTTATTTATTTTCAAAGACAACTCTTCACGAGTATTGTAAGCCCAGGTGATAATGAAGGGATGAATACAATGCCGCACAAACGTTCTATTTGTGATTATTCAATGAATGAATGAGAGATGATGAAATGATGATTATCCGTGCATTATATAAGCCAATTGCTTCATTTATGTATAAGTGAGTCAGAGTCACTGTTATATAGTATGATATAATATAATAATTATATCGATAGCCTATTCTTCTTTCATTGAAATAGTTAATATAATTGCATTACACAATTAATAAGTATCACAATCATACATATTATGTTTATACAAAGATATATGTTGTGGGTTGCTTTTTTTCTGGGTTGAGCCTTTGACTGATGCTTGCTCAATTACTGTGATTAAATAAATCACAGTAACCAGCTAAACATGGATTGTGTGAAAAATGTAATAGATATAGTGTGATGAGATACCATAATCGTTGGAGTGTTCTTATAATTTACATAATTTCATATAATTTGCTGTAGAGTATACCGTAAGTCCCTGTAATCTCAACTCAAACGAAACAATTTTTCTTATACTTTTTGCAGTTGTTATTTTCAATTGCAATAATAAAATCAATTTGGCGATTCATTTTTTGATATGGTATTTGATTTACAAGTACACCAACCATTGTATTGTAGATGATTATTACGAACGCGATCATTAATTTTAACTTTTATTCTTATAATGATTACTAACATTATCGGCATAAACATAAGCCAAGCATTTTTCTTGCTATTAATGAGTTGCCAAATATTCTGAAATTAGTAACTAATTCGGGGGGCTCACTAGTATCTCTATCACAATTTACAGATCAAAAAATTTGATTTGAAGGGTCGATAATGTAAACCTTTATGCCTTCCACTTTCATCAAAAGGGAAAGTATCATCATAGGTATAGTAGAAGAAGATCAGGATTAACTCTAAATAGCCCAAGCCAAATGAATAGGAGCCATTGAAAAGGCAATTCAAGGATTTGTTTACCTTCTAGACGTGACCCCGGGTCCCAGGGACCCGGGCAATTTTTGTTTTAGTTATAATTTTGCTTCCGATTGCTTTACTGTGACCCATGTAATTCATGTTAGGAGACACTTAAAACTTGATGTAGAGTGTTAGTGCTCTCTGACTTGTTATTTTCGTGAAATGAAGTTTCTGGGTCCCAGGGACCCAAGGGTCACGACTAAAGTAACTTTTTTCGTTTTTTCAAATGCACATTTTCATGCAATAGTGATTGGATTCTAGCAGTCAATATGTTTATTTTGAACAGAGACTTCAAAGAATGTACAAATTGATTTCTAGATCTCTATTTCAATGACATTAGTGATCCTAAAAATAAATTCATAGTTCAAGATAAGAATACTGACCCTGAGTGGGATGATAGTGAAACCAATGAACTTCAGGTAATCCCAGGAATTCTAAACCTCCCCTAAAAGTAAACTCTATGAGACCTTATATATTTTTAATGTTCTAGTAGTGTTTTTTAGGTTTTTAGGTTTATAATGATATTCATCACTAATTTCATAAGTCTTGCAGAGATTGTGCAACATGAAATTGAGGGTAGGGTAAAAACTACCCTAAGAGTGAACTATGACCTTCTAATTTTTTCCTATCTTTCTGGTAGTGTTGCATGTGAGATCAATCAAAGTATTCATCACTATAATTTTTTGTTCACTTTATATAAAATAATAACCAAACGTTACTTTTCACTACCCTAAAAATGCAAGGTTTTACAAATTTATTTTTATAATTATAATAAAGATCGATTTCTGCTTTACATAGGTGCTCAATGCGCAATAACCCTTGAACATATTAGAATCAAAGAATAACATTATATCTTGAAATATATTTAAATATTCAATATGAAAGAAGCGGGTCCCTGAGACCCAGGGTCACGACTAACGTCAGAAAAAAAGGGTCACGACTAGAAGGTTTTAAGCAGGGATGTGGGTTGAATGGTGCACCGTGAAATAGAGAAATGTCTTGAGATTTGTTAGAAAAATTCAATGAATGCTGTGAAACAATAAAACAATGATTCCAAGTACAAAGTGAAATTTATTTTAATATGGGTCTGTGCAAACAGAGTGTTGTCAGCGGTGAAGTGGACACTTGAGACTTATATCCTTATGTAAAACACCTTAGCTCAAATTATGTATAGAGTTTCAACATTAGTTTTTGAAAAAGCTTAGAAAACGCACGAAAAACGTGAAAAAAACCGCCGACTTTGGCCGTATCTCTGGCGTCATTTCAAAATCCCTATCAATACAATTTTTTTACACCTTTTCTGAGCCTGTGTACCCAATTATTCATTATATCACTCTAGTAGACCCACTCGCGAAAAGTCTCTATAAAATCCCAGACCAACTTATTTTCTGTGTTTCGCTTTGCATCTTCTACTCCATATTATATCTGAATATGCTCAGAGACAAACAATGTAAGTTATATTTTGCAATGGTTCCTACTGCGGCGCAAACAGTTTCTGCCTACAGCCAGTCGAGATGAGTGTTTCAGATTCCCCACGAGCAAGTTTTATCATGCCTATCCACCATTTTCTTCACCTTCCTACCTAGAAACAGAGCTGGTTACACGTGTACTTCGCACCCAACGTGGCCTCATCTTGCGATAAGAGTCAGGCTAGAAAATAAAAAGAAACCCATTTCCGTTCATCGTCGACCAGTCGTCCACTATTGGCTTGACGCCAATATTCTGTTATCCAAAGCCTGGAAAGGAGTATTCTTGAATATTTCAACTAGCTTACTGTAGTGAATGATATATTAGTGTAAAATATTATTTTCACAATATCATCATACCATGATACAGCAGGGGTGCTCATAGGGGGGGGGGGGGGCATTATAACGCGTACCGAGTCATTGAAATTATTGTTTTTTTTACAAATCTTTGGGGGTCTCAAAAAAAGGTTGTATTATTATTATTGATATTAATATTATTATACTGTATAGCACCATATAGAACCGTAGATGATAGCATATATATCTGATCGTGTAGTGTGTTAAACATCATATGGTTATGCACATATGATTAGGATTGTTATATTTATGAATTATCTAAAATAATATTAAAATCAATTAATTTTTTTTACTGTTCGTTGAGTTATTATCAACATGATGTGGCGTTAACGACAGTTTCTGATGCACGTGGATAGGAAATCATCTTAGTAGGCTTTCACCTATTTTTCTCTTATCATGTGAATTGGTTATAATCCAAATTATCTTCGTAATCTTCATATCCTTAGAATCTTCATCTCTTTCTTATTCTGTGATTAGGAATTCACATAAAAAACTCATTCTTCATCAATTTTGCAAGGCATGTTTAGACAGCGTCAATTTTAACCTTCTAGTCGTGACCCTGACTGGGTCCCAGGGACCCGGGCAATTTTTACTTTCCTTGCCATACTACCATAGGTAAGGAAAGTATTGCTTTCCAAAAAATATTAAGGTACCCCAATTTCAAGTTTTCTATACGTTTGAAGCTCCCCTGAGTCCAAAAACAAGATTTTTGGGTGTTTGTCTGTGTGTGTGTATGTGTGTATGTCTGTGAACACGATAACTCCATTCCTAATTGACTGATTGATTGAAATTTCAAACTTAAGGTCCTTATACCATGAGGATCCGACAATAATAAATTCAATAAAATTCAATTCAAGATGGCGGAAAAAATGGCGGATAATTACTAAAAAACCATGTTTTTCACGTTTTTCTCGAAAACGGCTCTAACGATTTTCTTCAAATTTATACCATGGATAGCTATTTATAAGCCCTATCAACTGACATGAGTCTCATTTCTGGGAAAATTTCAGGAGCTCCATAATATTCTTGAGAAAAATGGCAGAGAATGACTAAAAACCATGTTTTTCACGATTTTCTCAAAAACGGCTCTAACGATTTTCTTCAAATTTATACCATGGATAGCTATTTATAAGCCCTATCAACTAACATGAGTCTCATTTCTGGGAAAATTTCAGGAGCTCCATAATATTCTTGAGAAAAATGGCGGAAAATGACTAAAAAACCATGTTTTTCACGATTTTCTCAAAAACGGCTCTAACGATTTTCTTCAAATTTATACCATGGATAGATAGCTATCCATACGCCCTATCAACTGACTTGAGTCTCATTTCTGGGAAAATTTCAGGAGCTCCGTAATATTCTTGGGAAAAATGGCAAATAATTACTAAAAAAACATGTTTTCACGATTTTCTCAAAAATGACTTGACCGATTTATTTCAACTCATACCCTGTATAGTTATTTATCAATTCTATCAACTGACATGAGTCTTTTTCCTGGAAAACTAATGGGGGGTCCACCCCATCCTTGAGAAATGGACTTTGTGAACTCCTTCTCGTGCATGAAATAGGTAGGTAGAACAGTTTATAATAAAAAAATCTGGTGTGGTACACTCACACAACTTTCCTTGCTCATATTTGAAACTACGATCAGACTTCTCTATATGTGTATTATATATAATTGTTTTCAAAGTACTTTTTCTTTGTTGTGAAATTCGATGATTTTTACAATCGTCATTTTTTTAAAGTCGTCAGAACAGCTGTTCTACAGATGAAATATCTCGACTATGTGTCCTTTTTATGAACTGCGCTACCTACCTACCTCATGCACGAGAAGGAGGTTACTAAGTCCATTTCCCAAGGATGGGGTGGACCCCCCATTGGTTTCCCAGAAAGGAGAATCATGCCAGTTGATAGAGCTGATAAATTAACTATACAGGGTATGAATTTGAAAAAAATCGGTCAAGTTATTTTTGAGAGAATCGTGAAAAACATGGTTTTTTAGTAATTATCCGCCATCTTTCTCGAGAATATTACGGAGCTCCACACATAATATTACACACGGAATATTACACACACATACACACACACAGACCAATACCCAAAAATCATGTTTTTGGACTCAGAGGACCTTGAAACGTATAGAAAACATGAAATTAGGGTACCTTAATTTTTTTTGGAAAGCAATACTTTCCTTACCTATGGTAATATGGCAAGGAAAGTAAAAAGAACACATTGTCAAGATATTTCATCTGTAGAACTGTAGCTGTTTTGACGATTTAAAAAAAAAATCGAATTTCACAATTTACACAAAGTAAAAAGTACTCTGGAAACAATAATTATATATACACATATACAGTATACAATCGTCATTATATTATTCCCCTAAATTATTCTCGTTTAAGAATGAGGCTTACAGTTCAATGGGAAAGAAAAGTTGCAAAGAAGCAAGGAAAGTTGTGTGTGTACCACACCAGATTTTTGTTTTAGTTATAATTTTGCTTCCGTTCGCTTTACTGTCTATTGTGACCCATGTGAATTCATGTCAGTAGACACTTGAACTTGATGTAGAGTGTTAGTGCTCTCTGACTTGTTGTTTTCGTGAAATTACGCTTTTGGGTCCCTGGGACCCAAGGGACACGACTAACGTAACTTTTTTCATTTTTTTCAAATGCACATTTTTATGCAATAGTAATAATTGGATTCAAGTAGTCAACATGTACATTTTGAACAGAGACTTCGAAGAATGCACAAATTAACTTCTAAATCTCTATTTCAATGACATTGGTGATGATAAAAATAAATTCATAGTTCAAGATAACAATACTGACCCTGAGTAGGATGATAGTGGAACCAATGAACTTCATGTGATCCCAGGGATACTTAACCCCCCCTAAAAGTGAACTTTATATGACCTTATATATTTTCCATGTTTCTAGTAGTGTTTCATGTAGTTTTTAGGATTTATAATAATATTCATCACTATAATTTCATTAGTTTTGCAAAGATTGTGCAACATGATCTTGAGGGTAGGGTAAAAACTATCCTAAAAGTGAACTATGACCTTCCAATTTTTTTCCTTTCTTTCTAGTAGTGTTGCACGTAAGATATCATAGACATCATAGTATTCATCACTAAAATTTTTTGTTCACTTTATATAAAATAATAATCGAACGTTACTTTTCACTACCCAAAAAATGCAAGGCTTTATAAATTTATTTTTATAATTATAATAAAGATCGATTTCTGCTTCATATAAGTGCTCGTTGCGTTTATCAATAACCCTTAAACATATTAGAATCATAAAATAACATTATATCTTGAAATATATTGAGATATTCAATATGAAAGAAGCGTGTCCCTGGGACCCAGGATCACGACTAACATCGGAAAAAAATAGGGTCACGACTAGAAGGTTTTAAGCAGGGATGTTTTAACACAACGCAGTCATAATCGGCGGTAATCGACTTTGACATAACAATGAAATTTGCAACATAATAATGCCCTATTCCATGCGATATCTTATGCTATCTTTTCTCTATACCGGAAGAACTTGAATCCACAATAAAAGACGTTGGGAAAAAATCTCATGTGGTACACTCACACGACTTTCCTTGCTCATATTTGAAACTACGATCAGACTTCTGTATATGTGTATATATAATTGTTTTCAGAGTACTTTTCCCTGTGTGTAAACTGTGAAATTCGTTGATTTTTACTTTCCTTGCCCTATTACCATAGGTAAGGAAAGTATTGCTTTCCAAAAAAAATTAAGGTACCCCAATTTCAAGTTTTCTATACGTTTCAAGGTCCCCTGAGCCCAAAAACATGATTTTTGGGTATTGGTCTGTGTGTGTGTATGTGTGTGTGTGTGTGTATGTGTGTGTGTGTATGTGTGTGTCTGTGTGTATATGTGTGTGTGTGTGTGTGTATGTGTGTATGTCTGTGAACACGATAACTCCATTCCTAATTAACCGATTGACTTGAAATTTTAAACTTAAGGTCCTTATACCATGGGGACCCGACAATAAGAAATTCAATAAAATTCAATTCAAGATGGCGGAAATAATGGCGGATAATTACTAAAAAACCATGTTTTTCACGTTTTTCTCGAAAATGGCTCTAACGATTTTCTTCAAATTTATACCATGAATAGCTATTTATAAGCCCTATCAACTGACATGTGTCTCATTTCTGGAAAAATTCCAGGAGCTCCGTAATATTATTGAGAAAAATGACGGATAATCACTAAAAAACCATGTTTTTCACGATTTTCTCGAAAACGGCTCTAACGATTTTCTCCAAATTTATACCATGGATAGCCTATCATACGCCCTATCAACTGACATGAGTCTCATTTCTGGGAAAATTTCAGGAGCTCCATAATATTATTGAGAAAAATGGCGGATAATCACTAAAAAACCATGTTTTTCACGGTTTTCTCGAAAACGGCTCTAATGATTTTCTTCAAATTTATACCATGGATAGCTATTTATAAGCCCTATCAACTGACATGAGCCTCATTTCTAGGAAAATTGCCGGAGCTGCGTAATATTCTCGAGAAAAATGGCGAATAATTACTGAAAAACCATGTTTTTCACGATTTTCTCAAAATTTACTCGACTGATTTATTTAAAATTCATACTCTGTATAGTTATTTATCAGCTCCATCAACTGGCATGAGTCTCCTTTCTGGGAAACTAATGGGGGGGGGGGTTCACCCCATCCTTCAGAAATGGACTTTGTAACCTCCTTCTCGTGCATGTGGTAGGTAGGTTGAGTAATAACACATAGTCGAGATATTTCATCTGTAGAACAGCTGTTTTGACGATTTTTAAAAAATCATCGGATTTCACAATTTACACAAAGGAAAAAGTACTCTGAAAACTATTATATACACACATATACAGTAGTCTGATCGTAGTTTCAAATAATTATGTTGCCGCCTATCGTCATTATGTTATTTCTCTAAATTATTGTCGTTTAAGAATGAGGCTCCCAGTTTAATGAGCAAGGAAAGTTGTGTGAGTGTACCACACCAGATTTTTTTAGTTGTCATTTTTTTAAAGTCTTAGAAACAGCTGTTCTACAGATGAAATAACTCGACTATGTGTTCTTTTTTTGAACTGCGCTACCTACCTACCTCATGCACGAGAAGGAGGTTATTAAGTTATTTCTCAAGGATGGGGTGGACCCCCCATTAGTTTCCCAGAAAGAAGACTCATGCCAGTTGATAGAGCTGATAAATAACTATACAGGGTATGAATTTGAAAAAAATCGGACAAGTTATTTTTGAGAAAATCGTGAAAAACATGGTTTTTTAGTAATTATCCGCCATTTTTCTCAAGAATTTTACGGAGCTCCTGCAATTTTTCCAGAAATGAGACTTGTGTCAGTTGATAGGGCTTATAAATAGCTATCCATGGTATGAATTTGAAGAAAATCGTTAGAGCCGTTTTCGAGAAAACCAAGAATAACATGGTTTTTTAGTAATTATCCGCCATTTTGAATTCAATTTCATTGAATTTCTTATTGTTGGATCCTCATGGTATAAGGACCTTAAGTTTAAAAATTTCAAGTCAATCGGTTGATTAGGAATGGAGTTATCGTGTTCACAGACATACACACACACACACACTCACACACACACACACACACACACCACACACACACACACAGTCCAACACCCAAAAATCATGTTTTTGGACTCGGGGGACCTTGAAACTTATAGAAAACTTGAAATTAGGGTACCTTAATTTTTTTTGGAAAGCAATACTTTCCTTACCTATGGTAATAGGGCAAGGAAAGTAAAAATAATCGGGAACACTGTTGTCCTATGATTTCCTCTGATGACTTTATATCATGAATATCACTATGAGGGTAGGCCTATGATTACATTGAGTGCAAGTGCACGTGAGGTCATGCATAAGGTGACCACACGTCCCGTTATCTGGAGTCTTGTCCTAAGCTATTGCTCTGGTTTGGCCACAATAAGATTTAGCTCAATCTCTCAAAGACAAAGTACATGCTGTTTACATTATCAACATCATGGACATTGCCTTCTTCACTGAAGTTTCATGGTAGCTGTGCGCGTGATGGCTGTGACGTGGTTGATCAAACTGACTCATTCAAATATTTGGGTGTGATTGTTGACGAAAAGCTCACTTGGTCCCATCATATTACTAATATCAAAAACCATCTGCTGTTAATATTGAGGAAGTTCTACTTTTTGAATAAATTTCACCCTATGAGTGTCCTAGGCAGCTATATTTTGCACTTGTGGATTCAAAAATCAGCTACGGTATAAATTGATGGGGCTCCACTTACATTAGTCACTTGAAGCTCTTAATAACTATACAAAAATCCATAGTTCGTGCCATCAAGAAGGAGGGTAGATATGAACATTCTTCTCCATCTTTCAGAGTCTCAGATGCTTGCCTCTCAGATATATTTTTGTTTTCAAGGTATTGTATATGTTTTATGTTATGTCTGGAAACTGTGGTCATGCGTTGTTCAGGGATGTTCCTAGTTATCAAACTAGGAGAGTGACATCTGATTTACTAAGACTTCCTAAATCATATACCACTTTTTTCCAGAAATCGTTTGTATTTCTCGGCCCTAAGTTTTTCAACAATATTCCTCTTAAGATTAAGAGAACACAAAATCGACTTGTTTTTAAAACAAAAGTTCTTGGATGGCTTAGAGGTCTTATGCCTGACTATCTAGAGACCTTATTCAATTTGGTTTCATAGTTAAAATATTCTGATGGTGGTTATGCATTGGGAAGATGAGGTGGAATTGGAAAGTGAACATGGTTAGTGAGAATGTGTGAGTGATTGGTTGCTAATTTTTCTTTCTTTCTTCTTCTTTTTCTATTTTTCTACTTCTCTATAAATTCATAAATTATCAGATATTCATTTCTGCTCGCAGACGTATAGTTTTTACTCTCAGCAAGCAGTATTTTTCTAACCAAATCACAAATTAGTCCTCGTTTAGCATGTTCGAATTCTTGTCTGAAGTTATTGTTTAATAAATTAGAATTTTATGTACTTCATAATAATTATTAACTTATCACTTTTATATTATTAAGCTAAGAATACCCGGCGCCTCCATCAAATATGTAAGCAAGATATGGCTTCACCAAATATGTAAGGGTGGGAAAATGAAAAACAAGAAAAGATCGTACAGGTTTTTGATATTAAAACAAAACAATAAATTATTTTATTACGAAATTAGAATTTATTACGAAATAATAATAATCAGATGAATATTTCAGGGGCTACTCGCTTTGCTGATCTGTGGTCGTTCAGTTTATGATAATAAAACAATAGAAAAAAAACAAAAAAAATTACTATTTAGAATTATAGATCTTACTTTACCTTAACAAAAAGTCCCTGGCCTTCTTTTCAATGTCCAGTTAAAACACTCCCGATTTTAAAATAAAAAAATATAAAAAAACTCTGCCAGTAGATGGAATCAAAAACACCAGCTTTCCCTACAAGATTCAAATCCTGAAAACCCAATTATCTAGGTTTAATTGCCCGGACTGCGACGGCCTATAATGAATTCTCAAGACAGAATCCTCAGGTAACCAATGCCTTAACTCAACAACTCACTTCACAAACGGTTCAAGAATACGGGCCTCGAAAGAAAAATTCCAAATCTATTTATGTGAAAAACACATGCAGCATTGATTCACAGGCCAAAAGTCAACTCAGCTATAGCATGGAGCTAAAACCAATAATATTGCCTTCACGAAACGTGATACAACACATGTTTCATCTTTGTACATTGGAGATCTTCTCGCTTTATCAATTATATTTAATAATTAAGTCCGCGACCAGATTTCCAATTCACAAAATAATATTTCAAAAATTGAATAGGTTTTGATGTCATGTATGACAGCTGTATGATTTTTTCTCATAATTTGTAAATATTGTGAATTGGATTGAATAAAATTTGAATTTGAATTTGTCCCGTTGTCCCCACCAAACCTTTCAGGATGCTTATTTGTCCCATTTTAGCATTTTAGAGTTATTTTTGCTCTGGCATGTTTCATATTTTAAATACTATATTCTAATTTCCACCTTAAACTTCGAAGTTTTTTTTTAATATTTAAATTATAAATAACTTTTTAAGCCACATATCACATTGAAACAAGCTGGAAGAAAGAGTGGAATAGAGGAATGTAGTAGTAGTTGACAGTTGACAAACCTGACATTCTAAAGAAGATTCATTCATCAGAAAAGTATTGAGACGTAAGTAGATATCAATTGAAGTTCAAGTGAATGACTTCACTTCACATATGTGGCTTTTTATTTTGTTTTCTATACTGTTTGGTAAAAAAAGCTATAGTGTTTCTTAAACAAACTGACAAACTTGGTGAGGTGTTTCCTTGCATCAAAATAAAGAAAAATTGTGTAGTAAATATGGGTCCTGAATTGATTTATTACTGACATAATAATGGAGGAGGATTTCGATATTTTCATGATTATAATTTTCTGGTTACCTCATCGAAGTTATCACATCATAAACCCCAACTAACCCCCCCCCACCCCCCGGTTGTCGGCTGTCCCGTTATCAGTACCTCAAAATCTGGTCATTTTATTCTGCTTGACCAAGCGCGTAGATGAGAATGAATTTTACTTCGATTGGAATTCATCTAAGGGTGTGATCACATTGAATGCATATTATGTGCAAGTGAAAGCTTGACGAAGCGTGCAAATGAGAAACAAAATCTGGGAAGAGCAATAGGAACACTCACACTGAACGCGTGCACTTGCTGGTTGTGTTCAATGTAAGCAGCAAAATGTAAGTCACTACGTGTTTCAGTGGCACTTCAAATTATGATTCTCGGCTCATGCATGATCTGACATGCACTTGCACATAAACGCATCTAATGTGATCATACCCCAAGTTGCTCTGTTCTTGAGAACAACGTTTCATACTTCTTCAACATTCGTTGACATTTCTAGTGATTATTTATATGTTGATAGTTTGGGTTAAGGAATTGGAAAATTGATGAGGTTGTTGTGTTGTAAACAGGATTGACCATCAATAACTACAAGTTGAAGTCACGTGAAAAGTGCTGGAGCCAATCAGAAACATGACGGAGATCCGGCAGCGATTCGAAAATCACGAGGAAGAAATCGCCGATCTCGGAGAACAGGAGAAACCTGTCAACAAGGAGGAACCGGTACGCACTTATTATAAAAAATAAAACCTTTATTATAAACTGTATCAGGCATTACCTGTATTTTTGCATGAAAGAGAAAACTTGAAAAAATGATCAGTAGAATAACTTTGTATTGAATAAATAAAAATGAATGTGGTTGTCAACTACTTATACATTACACTTATATCTCCTTGTATATCTAATTCTGCTAACAGGGTCATGATTCGTCATAGTAAAATAGAGTTTGCGTAAAAAAGCATTGACATGAAGTAGCATCAGCATCAGGGCTTGATAATTCTTATTCTTGCCATTAGTTCCACCGGCCTGGTTGCACAAAAGCCGGTTAAATTTTAATTTTAACCGTAATTAATTTCTCGAGAACCACAGACTCACAATCAAGAAATTTATGAAACTTTGGTAATATATTAACTCTGTATATTAAGTGATTGAATATAACTTAAAACATACATTTTTCGGGGACGAAATTCCACTTTTCACCCTGTAAATGTATTTACTGTGGACATAATCCACTATTACTGAGATTGTGTTGTAGAATATTCCAAAGCTTCAAAATGATATGTAGTTGGATGCTGTAAGTTGATTTTCCACGGCTGAAGCGTCATTGGAGAAAGAGAGAAAAGTAGGGTCTGCAGCGGAAATCACGTTTTTAGGCACACGCCAAACATGACAATTAGATCAAGTATAGATCACGTGTATCTTGATAATCCTTGAAGGTACAGATTATAATATTGAGAACCTTGACAAACTGAAATCTTGAAGAATTTGGAATAGGCCTATAACCATCATCGATAAATCGAGAATCTTCTGTATGCGAAATTTCAAGTTAATCAGTCCAGTTGTTGAGACGTGATGTTGCGTCATCTAGTGTATTGTATAAACCACTACATGTTTCTTTACAATAAGCCAAATCGTTTCTTTACAATATTATAGATTTGATTGGTGTTTGTATTGCAGGCACCAGTTGGTGATGAGTTGATGGTTGCCTCTGGTGAAGGGGACATTGTTCACAACGATGACGCACAGCCTGACTTGCAACCCGAGAACGAGCACATCATGACCCGCGGCGAGAACGTTAGTAATCAAAATACCAAATCAAATTTATTGCCTCATATAATAACACAAAAAAGTAATACAGCGTGGCACAAAAGTCACTGGACAGATGATTCTAATCAGTAGCTAGACGTAGTACAATAGTTTTCGTCCGTGATGTTGGTATTACCTTGAAGAAAAAATAGCACAAGAAGAAATCCCATGGTATAGGGCGTTTATGTTGTAATTTTCAAGCTGATAGTCCTGGTACTTCTTTTTGATGAAGCTATGTGACGCTGGTAGTAATTCAGAACTACCTACCTATACCATGGGATACCTTCTTATGCTATCTTTTCTGTATGGTATTACTAAATATTGGTAATAATGCCTTTTTAAGTTGGCAATAGGACAAAGGTTTATTGCCAAAGACTTTTGGTATGTTGTTCAGCATCATATGAGTACGACATATCTGCCAAATCTTGAAGTGGTAACAATTATTTTCTATGAGGCGATTTTGATCTTAAATGTCTCTAGGATTATTGCGGAATAGCATAAAGCCTATGATGGAAAACCAATACCTTCAAAGGTTTTACCTTATTGCTTAACTGGCCTATTGCTTTTGTTATTTTTGAAATAATTTTCTTTTGAAGCCTACATGCATTGATGCCTAACACTAACCAAGATTTTGTGTAAACAGTTGATAGATACTTGGCAATCACCTTGATCATGTGGTTGTCTTCTTGTAACAATAGTATTTTCGATATTTTATATAAAGAGGGCCCCAATTCAAGGGTTTGCACTGGGGCCTCTTGAGATCTATCTACGCCATTGTCATTTATTTCTAATTCGATCACTTATTTTCTTTTTCAGATGGGAAGTTCCATTTTCGGAAAAGGAAATGATGAGAAAAAGCCTGAACGTTCTTTGAAGAAAAGAAGTAAGAATAGAAAAAAATTAATTACTTGTTTCTTCTTCGTGTATGCATGTACTTTTCATATGCTTTACTATCTCAATAATAGAATCTCTCATCCAGCTATTGTTTTCTGTCTTCGTACTGCACACTTTCCATTTTCAATAATTAATCATTCATAATAATTACATTCTCACCTTCCCTGTTCAACTTGTCCAGATGAGGAGTTAGTTTCCTCCTTGTTTCCCTGTCTTCTTTGCTCAAATTCTCTTTGATATTCACTAGTTTCAAAGTTCCTTTCCATTCATTCTTCATTTATTCCCCAACACAAAGTTTTTCACTAACATTCAATTCAATTCCACAAAAGCTGACGATTTCTCCTTATTTCTATCACTCACTTGAGGCTGTGCAAAGGCTAAAAAAAAACTTTCAACTGGTGATAATTTTCAAAGTTTTTCGATTTGTATATCATCAAGCTATCAAAATGAAAACGTTTTCTCAGGAAAACATTTTTTCCGATCATTACTTTTTATATATGAGCGCCTAAAGTTAAAATTTTGGGAACAGAACATTTCAGATTCGGTAAGAGATAAATCCATGAAATTTAGAGGATTGATTCTTCTTGGTATTGTAGATCTAGTGAAACGAGAATTTTATGAAAATATAAAGTTTAGATAAAGTTATTCAATTTACCAAAAATAACTCAACAAAAAGTTATTTTTGGTCATTTTTAGTAAATTGAATAACTTTCTCAAAAATTGATATTTTCAGAAAATTTTTATTTTACTAGATCAACAATACCATGGAGAATCAATCCTTCAAATCTCATGGATTAATCTCTTACCGAATTTGAAATGTTCTGTCCCAAAAATTTAAACTTTAGGCGCTCATATCTCAAAAAGTAATGATCGGAAAAAAATGTTTACCTGAGAAAAGTTTCTCATTTTGATAGCTTGATGGTATACAAATCGAAAATATTTGAAAAATATCACCAGTAGAAAGTTTATTTTTAGCCTTTGCACAGCCTTAATCCTGTTCGATCCTAGTGGAACATAGGGCATCAACAGCAAGCCTCCATCTCACACGGCTCTGAGCTAGAACCTTCACCTGTTTGCCGCATCCTTGAGTTCGTTGTGCACACCTGTTCTCCATGTATGACGGGGTCGGCCCCTTCTCCTTCACCCAGCAGGGTTCCATTGCAAAGCCTGTGTTTGAATGTGACCCGGTGGTCTGCGTGTGCGCAGTGTGTGTTCGATCCATGCCCACTTCCTTCTAGTTATGTGGATAGTTATGTGCAGAGACTCTTGGTTGGTCTTCTCCCACACTTCTACATTGGACATTCTATTGGGCCACCATATATCTCAAGACATTTATTGACAAATACCTGAATTTTCCTGGTAGCGCTGTTTGAAATTTTCCAAGTTTCACTACCTACAGCAAAACATTCTGAGTTTGTTTGAGTTGTATATTCTTATTTTATTTGTCAGACTAATCTGGTTTGACTGCCGCACTTTGTTCAGACTACTGGAAACTTGCTGTGCCTCGCCTATAGAATTATTCGTAATCAATCAGTTGACAAGTGGATTATTCATTGCATGAATCACACAGATGTTTGGAGAAGCCAGTGAACAGGTGACACCAGATACTTGTGGATGAGAAAACTGCGGTAGGTCTACTGTTCACAGAACTACTAGTAACATTACCAATTACTATCATATAAATTTATTTGATGACACTCCAAACAAAACTTCAACTCCCGTACCATTCTTGACTTGAATCTTAACAAAATAAGTCCCGGATTTATGAAAACAGTCAGAATAGCAGAGCGTCTTTCCATAGCAAGACAAGATTGTCAACCTCACGTTCTAGGGAATATTTTATAGTTAAATCTTTCAATCTTGAAATTACATTTCATTATTTTATTGTCATTTTCCAGGATTGGCAGAAGAGGCCGATGCAGAGAACGAGAAGAGGTCGAGAATTGAGGAGCCTATGGCTACTATGAACCACCATGTTACTGAGGTAACTATGAATAAAATTACTATGATATAGAAGTAACTATGATTGTACTGTGAATGTATTCTGCATATGTGTACTTGTAAGTGTGTGTGTGTGTGTGTGTGTGTGTGTGTGTGTGTATATATGAAAGAAAGAAACTTTATTTCTCCAAAATACAAAATCACTAGAAAATATTTTCAATTAATAATACAATAATAATTGAAATATACTTACATAATCATAGAAATGAAGATCCAGTCTTGTAATACCTTTTACTAAAATATAGGTAACTAAACTCTGTAATAGATTTCGTCCGTGATGTTGGTATTACCTTGAAGAAAAAACAGCACAAGAAGAATTCCCATGGTATAGGGCGTTTATGTTCCAATTTGCAATGTTATCTAAAGCTAATAGTCCTGGTACTTCATTTAGTAGTAAAATAGTCCACGTTTTAGAAACATTTTATAAGACTACATCATCAAGGTAAATAGATGGAAGGTAGAATGCTCATCAGCTGTCCGGGTCGTGTTTATCTTGTAAGAGTAATGATAAACGAGGGCGCTGTGACGTCATCACGCCAACATAAAACTACAAACAGTTGATGAGTATTCTGCCATCTCAATACTTATATAGAGCATCACTAATAATTGAAAAATACTGTATTAATTATTGAAAATTTTAAAACTTGAAAATAAACTAAAACTTAGGCTCAACTCACACTTACGCGACTCAGGTCGAGAAGAGACTCGACTCTAGTCGAGAGCATGTGTTTTCAAATGGTGACGTCGCGGAGACTAGAATCGACTGGTCTGAGTGTCACCATTTGGAAACATTATGCTCCCGACTAGAGTCGAGTCTGTTGTCGACCTGAGTCGCGTAAGTGTGAGTTGAGCCTAAGAGTAATGCTGTCGGTGCCGATGCACTACCACTGAGATTCATCAAACTAATATTCGTTTTTAATACAAGTTTTAAAATTTTCAATTATTTACATATTTTTCAGTTATCAGTGATGCTCTAGTTGAGTATTCTTATTCAATTTGGTTTTCAACTTTTCTAAATTCCTAGTTTATGAATATTTTGGATTCAAAATTGCACAAAAATCATAAAGTGTAAACATAACCTATTTTTGGACAATTTCTATCTAAATTTGGGGAAGGAACAGTTTTGAGCTTTAAGCTTGTTGCACCTTTCCCAATCATTCATAGTTGAGAATGATATTGTTTGTATCAATGTATAAATAAATAATAAATAAATCCATCCTTGAGTATTCACCCTGTTACTTTATTACATCCAACTACATTTAATAAAATTCTGAACCGAGCCAATTTTGTTCTATTTTCAGGAAGAAGAACAAAGAGATCATGCAGAGATCACATTGCAGGTATCTATAGCACTCCAAAGACTCGGAGATTCAGGAAGACTTGAGGAGGTTCAACAAGAAGATACAGATGAGGAACATTATGAAGAGGAAGACATTAATGTCAGCGACAGTGAAGATGAGGACGATCTTGAGGATGTTGTTGATGATGATGATGATGATGATGATGATGATGATGATGATGAAGAAGAAGACGACGAAGAAGAAGACGACGAAGAAGATGAAGATGATGATGATTACAATGTTAAAGATGATGTCAAAAACATAATCCATCGATTTACGTATTTGCTGGGAAATGATATTAGAAGCTTAATGCTATACCTTTCTATATTTAACGGTTTTGAGAAGGTAACTATATGGATTTACTTTTTGTTTGGGTACTGGTCTGCATGTGAGTAGAATTGCGTTTGTTTTTGTGTGTATGTGATTTAATTGTAATTAACTGAATTGCTTGAATGAAATAAAAGCACATATATCATACTCAGTCGAATTGCTTGAAATTCCAGTTCAAATACTTGAAATTCAGATCTTGCAAAGTTTACAGTTACTTATGAATTTCTTTCTCTAAAACAGATACAAAGAATTAATTAAACTCAGGCACTTGATGTATGTTAATGACTCACCCTTAGCTATAGGAGAAGATAGAGTAAAGATATACATATAGATAAAAGTATAAATCTGAGTACCCTTTTAAAATTATTTCGTCACGACATGTTTCGGCTACTAATGTCATTATCAAGTAGTCTTGATAAATAGCCCTAAGAAAAAAAGATAAAGATATACATGTATGCAGATGATACAGCAGTGCAGGTGAATAATAAACGTTGAAATTTAGTTCAAAGTTTAATAGATAATGCAAATATTGGTAAAGAAGACTGGACAGCTACCAACTCACTCAGTCTGGCTATTAACAAAACCTATAATAACATACAAATATCTCAATATGATCTATCACTAAGTAATTCCAAATTAATAAAAGAATATAAACATCTTGAAGCACCCTTCATTTTTTAAAAACTTTGAAATATTTCAACAACTAGTTCCAGTGATCACACCATCGTCCATGGTCCATCGTCCATAGTGTGATCACCGAAACTAGTTGTTGAAATATTTCAAAGTTTTTAAAAAATAAAGGGTGCTTTAAGATTTTTATATTGTTTTATTAATTTAAAAAGTAGCCCATGTGAAGTGTTAATGAAATTCTATATGACTTTTCTAACCAGTTATGTTTTCCAACAGAATACTACTACAGCACTGCACATCAGCGCTTGGCTGGGACATGAGACATTGGCACTTAGATTGTTGAAGAAAGGAAGAAATGTTGATGTCAATGCTCGAGATATTGGAGGGCGAACTGCTCTCCACATGGCTGCCTGGAAAGGCCACAGTGAAATCATTCAAATGCTCCTGGAACACGGCGCTCACCCGTTGGTCATCAGTCACCAAGCAGCTACTCCTTTGGGTGAGTCCACATACCTTTTTATGGTTCCCTGTTTTCACCATAATTATTAATCTCTTAAATCTACAGGCACATCAACTTTTATTCTAAACTCAAATTCGGCAAAGCAGATATTGCTATCCTTTTCAGCTCCGCAACGTTTCCAGAACGTATTTCAACAATGTAGGTATACAATTTATTAATTTGCTCAATTATGAAAAAATGTATGATTCATTAATTGAAAAATATATTTTCTTGGCCAATAAAATATAAATGATTATTTTAAACAATAAAGAATGAATAGTTAGTATTACATATATGAGCTATATAGAAGGCAACCCTGTTCTCTACTGCCATTATAACGTGAACCTCACTATAGCCATAGAGAAAAGATAGCTTGTGTCTGCTATAGCTCACTAACTCAGCAAACGATTCCAATATTCAGCCTGCTCCAGTATTTACTGGCATTAATTTATTTTTAATAAATTAATCTGAATTTCGAAGCAAGCATAAATGTATACAATAATTCAATTGCCAAATTATTTATGATTGTAATGAAATGTCATATGCTAATAAAAGAGGCTATTGTACGCGTACAATTCATTGTAGCCTAATAGTATAATTATTATTATAGTAACTGGCAATATCATGTTGATAGAACCTGTTCTTCTCATGGACGATATCAATTTATTTTTATAAATGCTCACGTCAATAAATAATGAATTTGAGGCTATTTCAATCTAAAGACAGTGATAATTATAGTTCATTGTCAATTAATAACATAATGATTCTAATTTATGAATTGTTATCTTACTCAAATCAATACTTTTGTAAAAATGTTGGTTTATAATGAATTCAATTGAATTTGAACTCGAATGACGCCATCAACATGCGTCGCTTTTGATCAGCTGATCGGGATGATCCTTGCGGACTTAGGCTCCAACTATACGGGCATCTTATGTGCTGAATTTATTTCGCGCGTCTTCAGAAAAGGCATGGCCTGTTATTTATCCGGCTAGCGAACGCAAAAATTCTGGTGTGGTACACTCACACAACTTTCCTTGCTCATATTTGAAACTACGATCAGACTTCTGTATATGTGTATATATAATTGTTTTCAGAGTACTTTTTCCTTTGTGTAAATTGTGAAATTCGATGATTTTCTTTAGTCATTTTTTTAAAGTCGTCAAAACAGCTGTTCTACAGATGAAATATCTCGACTTGTGTTCTTTTTATGAACTGCGCTACCTACCTACCTCATGCACGAGAAGGAGGTTAGTAAGTTCATTTCTCAAGGATGGGGTGGACCCCCCATTAGTTTCCCAGAAAGGAGACTCATGCCAGTTGATAGAGCTGATAAATAACTATACAGGATATGAATTTCAAAAAAATCGTTCAACTTATTTTTGAGAAAATCATGAAAAACATGGTTTTTTAGTAATTATCCGCCATTTTTTTCAAGAATATTTCGGAGCTCCTGCAATTTTACCAGAAATGAGACTCATGTCAGTTGATAGGGATTATAAATAGCTATCCATGGTATAAATTTGAAGAAAATCGTTAGAGCCGTTTTTGAGAAAACCGTGAAAAACATGGGTTTTTAGTAATTATCCGCCATTTTTTTCAAGAACATTACGGAGCTCCTGCAATTTTCTCAGGAATGAGACTCATGCCAGTTTATAGAGCTTATAAGTAGCTATCCATGGTATGAATTTGAAGAAAATCGTTAGAGCCGTTTTCGAGAAAAACGTGAAAAACATGTTTTTTTTTAGTAATTATCCGCCATTTTTTCCGCCATCTTGAATTGAATTTCTTATTGTCGGGTCCTCATGGTATAAGGACCTTAAGTTTAAAATTTCAAGTCAATCGGTTAATTAGGAATGGAGTTATCGTGTTCACAGACACACACACACACACACACACACACACACCACACACACACACACACACACACACACACACAAACACACACACAGACCAACACCCAAAAATCATGTTTTTGGACTCAGGGGACCTTGAAACTTATAGAAAACTTGAAATTGGGGTACCTTAATTTTTTTTGGAAAGCAATACTTTCCTTACCTATGGTAGTAGGGCAAGGAAAGTAAAAAATATTCAGCGCTTCTGACCAGATACCTTCAATGAACAGAATAACTCTCATGTATCTTCTTACACTGAATTGGAATTTTACAATGTTCTGAATAGCTTCCATGTGTGAATCTATTCGTATTCGGCACCAATACCGCTGCACTGATCATTTTTATTCCACCCAATTTATGCTTATAAGATAATTATTCAGCTAAAAAATTCTGGAAATTATTATATAGGATGGTTCACTAACGAGAAAAACCCTGAAATTGCAGCCAAGCTTTTTATTGTGATTATTTAAAATTATTGTATGCAATTACTTTGATTATAATTATAATAAATTGATGTAATAATGCATTGTGACAAGCTCTAAATGTACTGTACTTGTATTTATAGTTGAATAAAAATATTTCCATTTCAAAAAGGAAAATTGGACACTTGGGAGGTTTTCTAATGCCAGCAAAATATTATAATTCAAGTATTAATATATTATTTGTTCGAAAATAATTTTTTTTAATACTTTTTTCAGCGATCGCTCTTCAGGAGGGACACAATGACTGCATAAAAATACTTGCGACAGCATGTGGAGAATCTAAGCTAGAGAAACTAAGCAATTATGGGATATTGTTTGAAAAGCCCCACCTATGGTGTGAGTACACAAATTGTGTTTATTTATATCGAATTTACATATGAATCATTTCCTTATTAATAATAAACTTACTTCATGTTTTATGTATAATCAGATAAATAGTAGACCTATTGAATGAAATTATCCAAATATTATTAGTAGGTATATATTTGAGTTTATTGCACTGAAGTAAATATCATGATAAATTAAATCAACTCAAAATCAATCACTTTATCATGTAATAAATGATACATTGTGTTGACTATGTTATATTGATATTGTATTTCATTGCATTCACATTGATTCTAGTATAATATGATTAGTTTGTAGATTATAATGTGTATTAATGTTAGATTTTAGTGATGATATTCAACTGCATGATGTTTTAGTTTTTGCTGTGTTGAATAAAGAAAATATTCTATTCTATTCTATAACTAAGACTATAATGTTAATAGGTTTGAAGCCTATTTGTATTAATATTGACTTGGAGTAGGCCTACTTAGGGCCAAAATATTATATCTAATTATTATGCTATAAAAATAATGATTATGCTATCTAAAATATTGAGAAGTCGTACTAACTAATAAAATTCTTTTTCATACCATTCTACATATATTTTTTTATTTGATCTAAAATACCGTAGGTCTATGATATTTTCAAAGGAAATTCTAAATAATGTGTAGGCTACTTAACTGGTAATGTTTTTTGAGATTTTAGTATTTTAAGTAGAAATTGCGTAGAATCGCACATAATTTGAGGTCTTTTACAAATATTTCCAGGAGAGGACCCCCAGACATCTCCCGTTGTATGTGTGTTCGCGTTGAGGAATAGAAAGAATCATCTCGACCAATGGCAAGCGAGCATTCATGACTACTGACTTTCAATATTAATCGGACGACAAATAATGTTTGTCTTAATTGTTAAATTTATCATATTGATTTCAAAATAATTTTGATTTGATTTCAAATATATAAGTTACACGATACCTGAAGATTTATGTAACTTGATGAAAATCGTGTTTGTAATATCTATTTACTAAATGGTTGATTGTTTATTTTTGCTAGTTTATTAATAGTGTCTGAAAATTTAAACGATTTTATGTAGATGAAAGACGAGGGAATATGTTATATTATGCTTTATTTGATTGCTTTATTTGTTGCTTGTGTAATTGTTTGAAGAGTTATAAAATGTTTTATAGGAAAAGAAAGAAGAAAAAATTTATAAGTAGTATAAGATAAATAGTTAATGTGTAATTACATTTTACTTTTTTACATTTTTTCGTTTATATTTTTTAAGACTCGTATCTGAGGTACTCAAGATTTTTCAGACTGAATGAAACTGATAGTTCAAACTATAATAATAAGGACCCGATTGCACAAACATTTATAGAGTTTAACGGTGATAAAATGCTGATTGATGATGACCTCTCTCGTTGGTTCTAGTGACATCATCTAATCATGGCTGAAATCAAAAAATAGTTTCGTGCAACCAGGAATAAGTCTAATTAACTAAAGATGAGTCATTAATCCAAGACATGAGTTCATGATAAATAGTTATAGTTTATATACTGTAGATGAATATTTATAGAATGGACTGGAAAAGCAAGAGGGGAGAGAAAAGAGACAAAACTTGCAAAATGATAAATAAATTTGTAGAGTAAGCGTGAATGTTTTGTCGGTTCAACGTTCCTTTTTACTTGAATTTATTGGAGGGATAAATATTATGTGAATCAGTTTTTTGGATTTTCTATAACTACAATTAATAAGATGTGTTCAATTTTATAAATAATTAAAGATTTGTATTTCTTAAGTTGTTTGTTCCATCATTCCTATTCACTAGTTAAACCTTATGACTACTGGGTGTACAATCTAATTTTAACTGTATTTTAAAGTAATATGATCAGAATTAGGTACTATCACAGATACATCAACAGACATTAGAAAATTGTTGTATTTGGTACTATTAAATGTAATATTTTTCAATGTGCCAGACGCTTCAATACGTAAGTTTGAGTAAGTCTTTATGGATTCCATATCATCAACTGCCATCGTCAATTCGATCATAACATGAATTTTGCTGTGTTACATATCCATACTTTTTCACTATTAAAATTGAACTTGAATTGTGACGAAACGGAAAGTAACTTTTACAATTTCATTACGTTAAAAGATAATGATTAATATGAATCACCATTTGTAACTAATGTTGTATTTTTTGTAAATATTGGGGGCTCCACCACTTCTCAGATGGGAAGAAAAGTTACAAAGGAGATACATAGCTGAAGATTATAGAGCAGATATTTTAAAGAAATAAAAAGAAGAAATCATTATAAGAAATACAAAATTTATTGGTTTACAAAATTATTAAAAAAGAAATTAATTTGAAATGTAGAAGTTAATAGTTTTATAATTTACGTCACCGCAATTGAATTTAATGTACGTGTGACCGGGCTATTCTCTTCAACATAAGAATTCAACTTCAAAAATAGGAATAATATTACTATTTACTTATTTATTTAGTACAGTTGCCTTTTAGGAAATTATCCTATAGCAGGTTGGCATTATTTACAAAATTCAATTACAAAAGTAAACAAATCATTACAGAAAATATAACTATTTATATATTACTACAGAATATTATTATTTTCTGTCCGATGGTAGAAGGGAATTGTAATAAACTAAAGTAGCATAAATTTAAAGTTTTTGGAGGCATCATGAATTAAGTTTGTAGAGTAAATATTGATGTTGTGGAATTTTTCCATAATTGAAGAGACTTGAGATAATGTCAAAAAATCCACTTTATTTTAATAGAAATTAATATTTCACAGGAGCATGCTTTCATGTGTGCTCACACATCATCAGCTGTAAGCTGATGAAGTAAGTAAGTTTTAAGTTGCGTGTGAGCACAAAATGAAGCGATTTTTTGGTATCACAAGTCTCTTCAATTTTTGGGGGCATTTGATATGGAGCACAATAATGTTGAATGTCATCTTTTTGTATTGTAGAGTCCCGTCGGGGAGTAGCATTTATTATTTTACAAAATGATTTTCTGTTGTGGTATTTGGCAAACTGTGGTTGAAGTATCAACCGCATTTATGGCATAAACCGTGGCTCTCTATATATGACAATATATAGCTCTATAGCTGGAGGTGTACTGGACAGAAAAATAATGTTTCCATAACCAGGGCTGCCCAGAGGGCAGGGCGACCGGGGCAGGAGGCTAGGGAGGCGCCACGAACGTATAATGAATGATTACCGCCCCAACATTATCGATTCAAGTACCTTTATTTCACCTTCACGTTAAAAGTCTTGAATCATTTTCTTATTAATTCATTTCTATGTATAACTCATTAATTATATGTGTAGTGTGAATTGTGGCATAAACAATAAAAACTTGACGTTCACTGACTAAACTTTGGTAAATAAAGTCACTCTACGCATAGCATAGGCGTATATTTTTCCAATCATTGAATGAGCCTGTGCGCGCCCACTGCCCCTGCAACCTGAAAGTAGTCTTTGGTCGCTTCATTGTCCCAAGCTGAGTGATAAAACTTCTTATATTATACTCTTTTCTAACATTGTATTCTGCAGGCTAAAACCTATTTAATTTTAAATTTCCTAAATTGGAAAATTTTCAATTTATTTTAAATTGAAAACCTATTTAATTTTAAATTTCCGTTGATATTCCTAAATTGGAAAATTACAAAATATTTGAAAAATATCAACGGAAATTTAAAATTAAATAGGTTTTCAATTTAAAATAAATTGAAAATTTTCCAATTTAAAATTAATAGGTTTCAGCCTGCAGAATACAAGGTTAGAAAAGAGTATAAGATAAGACTGGGCCGGATGGTTTAAAATGGAGCTGTTCATGAATGGGACACTCTTCCTCAAACTTCACTTCCTCCATTTGATAAAAATATGTGCTGGAGACAATTATTGAGGATCCCAGAAGTTTGGAAAGTGGCTACAGTCAAATCTTTTTTCAAGAAGGGAGATAGAGTCCAGTCACTATATATATTGGTGCTTGCAATTTATATTTCAGTTCTGATTTTTTAATATATCATTTGCATACAATCATGAGAGAAGTCCAGAACCAATTTATTTATGCAAAATTTCCTTGTGCTAGATACAGAGTGGTCCAAAAACCTCGTATTTTCAGTTCATTTTCCAGTTTTCAACTATTTCTGCCAAATCCAGTGATCGGACGGAAAAAATTACTCTCGCCTTTGTTTTAGATTATAAAATTCTGAATGAAATTAGATCATTCAGAATTCCCTATCTCTAATAAGTACTGAGTTATGATTTTTGTAAAATTTAAAGAAAAAATAAATTTTGATGTATCTAGCAAAAGGAAAATTTTGCTTGAAGAAATTTGTTTTGGTTTTCTCTCATGTATACAAATAATAATAATAATTTAAAGATCAGAACCACAATACACTGTTTCAAGTAATGTTTCAAAACAGTGATAACGTTTACAGTACCGTATTCTATAGTAAATTATTTGCTATAGAATGTATTGTGTAGTTGATAATCTGTTTTTTACAGGAACATTTAGGAAAGTTACTTCAGATACAGGAACAACTTGGAAATTATGAACTTATCAAACCGTCTAGAAGGTTCATCAAGGAAGGAGAACTATGCAAGTTAAGCAGAAAAGAAAACCAACTACGTCACTTTATATTGGTAATATTATATTTATTAAAATATTATTTGGTAATATAGATTCAAAAATGAACACGAAATTCATTATCCTATGTTCTTCCTCCTAGTATACTGTTTTTCATAGAAAATTCTTGTATTGAATATCGAGCCTGTTTTTTTTAAATACACAATGAAATCCAATATTATTGAAACTGCAGCCTTACTTCATCAATTTGATACTTATTTCTTATTTTTTCTCATTCAATAGGCTATACCATTTTTTTACTTATTCAAGTTGTAAATCTCTATTTATTATGAACTGCGATGTTATTCATCACTTGAAATCCAATTTGTCATTATCCTCATTATACATACAGTAGAAGTGTTTTTTACTTGAGTGACTCGTAAGCTCGCTCTCCAGTCCGTGAGTAAGATTAAATAAGTACTTTCATTCAAATTTAAATCAATGACTGCAATAAAAATCAATATTATAGGATATTATCAATTTTGTGTTGAACACTGCATAAGCTGAATTTAAGTTGTTATCTTAGTCTGTTTAAGCTGATTTTACGACAAACACTGGCGCACAAGGAATCTTCCTTTTGCCGGAATTCTGCCTCACCTGCTGCACTCACCTATGCACTGGAGCATAATTATAAACCGTTGATACTGTAAGAAGGATTATTGTCAGTAATAATGAATTAAATCACTATTTCATAATAATTTCCAATTTAGTAATAACAGTTCCTGTATTTTCATGGATTCATGTTAATTTATTATGTATAGTTATGTATTTATATTTATGTGCAGTAGAATATTCTTATATTTTTATAAATCTTACTTTTATTCTGCTTTTGGTTAACAAAACACATTCATTCATTCATATTACAAGTGAACATTTATTCTCTTATTTTGTTGTGCTACCTTGTTGAATTCGGACCTATAAACTCAGTAAAATGTGATTTTTATAGTGATATGTTTAATAGCAAAATGAATGATAATTTCATGAAACATCTTTTCAGTTGAACGATTGCCTCCTCTACACAACGTTCTATGGAAAAATGACTGGATTTCGGGTGAAATATGAATCACCTTTGAGCGGAATGAAGGTGACCGTACCTCAGAGTGCTGATTGTCGAACGGAATTCAGTATTATTTCTAGCACAAGAAGTTTCACACTGAGAGCCAAGTAGGTATCATTCATATTTACATCTCTAAAGGCAATTATTTGTTTAGAAGCACCATTTTTTCAATTATTTTTTCTATTGTCAAGTAAATTTGATAGGATAATGCCCATGTTATACGAGCGCTAATGTCGCGGCGTTAACGGGGCGTTTCCGGCGTCGAGTTAGCGTCGCGTTAACTGGGCAATGGTACTTCCATAGTGCGCGCTAACAACGCTGTGTAGAACTTGGTTCAACGCCGCGGCATTGGTGCTCCTGTGCTCGTATAACATGGGACTAACTCTTTCATCAATGAAACACATAGATACATTGAATCCAAACATACAACTTCTCCTCACTTGAGGAAGGGAACTCAGTTCCCGAAAATTTCCCCCATTTCTAATGTAAGTTTTTAAGTGTTTTCAATCTATTTATGTCTTATGTCTCCTGTTTTAATTCATATTACAAACTTTAAAAGTGTCACTTTAAAACTTTAAAACAGGAGACACAAGACATAAATAGATAGAAAACAAACTTACATTAGAAATGGGGGAAATTTTCGGAGACTGAGTCTCCTTTCTCAACCCTCGCGGCGTTAACGTGGCGTTTCCGGCGTCGAGTTAGGCCTACCATACACGTTTCGATCGGTCTTAAGGCCCGGACTGTTCAGTCCCGGTCTTAGGGCCGGGCCGCAATGGCGGTCTCCCCACTCACGTACTGGTCGGCCTTAGGGCCGTTGCGTATCCAGTCGCGCGGTAGCTCTATTGGAAGGTGGGCGTTGTTTTGTGCAGATTTTTAAAGATTTTAGTAAATTTTAGTACAATACATTCTGTGATAGTAAATTCAGTTCAAGACGACATGTCATCTATTGAAAACATACAAGCTATTGCAGTTATAATTCAATTCAATCTATTTCACCAAAACACAAAAACTGTACAAAGATGTGACAATCAGAAAAAAAACAATAATTATTATTCTAAATATCTATATCATCTATCTGTAAAATACGGCTGGAGGTGAAGAACTACTGGCATAAGTGAAACACTTGTTCGCCAGTAGGAGTAGAGACTTACCGTAACTGTTTCTAAATCTTAAGCTAATAATTTAAAATGGAATCTTTTTATTCAAACAATGGTAAGTATATTTAAAATAAATGCTATTAATTGTGAATTAATCCAGACAATAATGAATAGTTTTAAAAGCTGAAAAAATTTTGAACTCATAAAATATTAAGATGGAAATAATAGTTGTGAAGTATCCAGTTTTTAATATGTATTGGTACAAACTTAATAGGTACACTGATGAGCTCGTTCGGGATGCAGTTTACAATCTTTGGAGCGATGTATACCAGCTGCTTACGAATAACCGTTAAATTCGAATCATAAGTAACATATCTATGTAGATTGTATCTTGTTCTATGAGTTACATTGATTCTTGAAAATGAGCTTCTATGTTTATTGAAATATTTAAATATGCTAAGCACATAGAGTTGACGGATTGACATGACTCTCAATTCACTGAATGCAATTTTCGAGGGGAAGAATATGGGTTTATTTAATATGGTTTTTATGATCATTTTCTGTATAATCAATAGTGGTAACAAAAGAGTGTCATAAGTACCACCCCAAACCGCCAAGCCATAATTTAATAGAGATTGTACAATTGCAAAATAAAGCATTCTCAACTTTGATAAATCAAGTATCGACCTCAACTTATAAAAATTATAGGAGACAAACCTTAGTTTATGGCATAGGTATTCAATATGCCTTCTCCACTTGAATCCTCCTCGATTATCAAACCCAAATATTTTATTTGACTAGTCCTTTCAATCTCAGGACATCTACAGGGAACATCGTCTAATAAATTACAATTTAAATGCAATTTAAGTGTACAATTTGTCTCTTCATGTCCAGAGATATTTCTTGAAAAGGCGGTATATTTTGTTTTTTTAATATTTAAGCTTAGGGAGTTAACATCTAACCATTTCTTCAGAGTGGAGATGCCTCTGGAGGCGGCTCCATAGACTCTCTGCCAGGTGCTCTCTCCAAACAACAGCACAGTATCGTCAGCAAATGAGAATACCACACCTCCATTCAGGTCTAATCTGAGTATCTCATTTACATAAAGAAGGAATAAGATTGGTGATAAGACTGTTCCCTGAGGGAGACCATAACCGGAGAGAGGCAGATCACTCACACAGTCATCAAGTGTAAGAATTTGTGATCTATGTGCAAGGTAGCTCTGGAACAATCTCAGAGTTGTACCTCTGATTCCTGCTCGATCCAGTTTATTTAGTAGTTGGTTGTGAGCCACAGTATCGAAAGCCTTGGCTAGATCAAGGAAAACCGCAATTGTTTTCTTTCCCTTATTTAACAAATATGCCACAGAATTTGAGAAATGGATTAGAGCATCATCAGTACATTTATTTTTTTGAAATCCAAATTGGTGGTCTTCTATTAGCCCATGTAAGTCAAAGAATTCAATAATTTGAAATTTTATCACTTTCTCCATTATTTTCGTTGATGAACTAAGCAAACTGATTGGTCTATAGTTCTCAGTGAGTTTTTTATCACCTGATTTGAATAGAGGTTTGATTTTGGCGACCTTGAACAATTGTGGAAAAACTCCTTCGCGAAAACATTTATTTATAATTGATGTGAAAGGATAGGCAATGAAATCGGCTACTATTTTTAAAGTTTTACTATTTATACCATCAATACCTGGACATGTATTATTTTTCAGACTGAGTATGGCATTTTTTATTTGAATTTCATTTACCGGTTGCAAGACAAAAGAGTCGGTCAATCTCGAGTTATTTTTCTTATATTTGAATTCATAAGCGGACTGGCTGGTATATTTAGGTATCAAATCAGCATAAGTTTTACCAACATTTACAAAGTATTAATTTAATTTTATTTCATTTTCTTTCCATTTCCTATCTAGTAGTTCATTTATGTAAGACCATAATTTTTTTGCATTATTCCCACATTCGTTAATTTTAGTTTTATAATAATCATCCTTTGTACGATTTATAAGATTATTCAGTAGGTTCCTATTTCCTGAATTTATTTTTCAAGTTAGTATTGAAAGGTTCCTTTTTTAGTTGCTTGGCAATTTTATCTCTTTCATTAATAGACTCTATCAAGCCCAGCGTGATCCATGGTTTCAGTGGTTTTTTCTTATCATTATTTTCTTTTTCAAATATGTATATAATTTGTAAGAGTATTAACAAACCTCTCAACCATAGAATCAACAGAATCATCATTGTTCAGAAATTTCCATTTTTCGTGCAGTAGGTATGATTTAAGTTTATTAAAATCAATCATAGTAATTATATTTGTCTGTGTGAGGCAATTTACTGTTTAGATTTATATGAAGAGTGGTAGCAAAGTGATCAGTGATATTTAATTTAAAGACATTAGCTATTTTTGGTTCGATAGAATGTGTAGAATTCTTGAAGAATATATGATCAATTAAAGATTGACTATTATCCACTTTTCTAGTCGGAATATTAATTGAAGAATTAAAACCATTTCCATTCATAACATTCAGATACTGGAATGTACAGCGATCAGTGCTCAAAATATCGATATTAATATCACCTGCAAAAATACATTAGGTACGATTATTCGGAAGAGA
>NC_052518.1:6080250-6165182 GCF_014356525.2 Nilaparvata lugens
GAGGGATAGTCAAGGACGATTCCAATAATATCCTCATTGCATATAGCAAATCACACTGCTCCGTATCTTATAATCTGAAGTAGATACACAGTCCGTTACTAATCTGTATCATTGTGAGTGTTGGAGCTTCCTACTTGCAAGGACTTGGACTCTTGTATTGGAATCAGTCAATCAGAACCCTTCCTTCATCTAGATTCTAGAGGGGGAAGGAATTTGGCACAAGAACAACCAAGTCGTCACTCGGCACTTGCTTATTGTGTAGTTCAGTTGGTTTGGTCCAGACGTCCAGTGAGTAAAGGATTCCTTCTTTCGTTTCAATTGTAAGTTTGATATTATTTTACTGCATGCCATCATTTAAATTTAATGCAGATTATTCCTTCTTTCGCGAACTAATCGAGGGTTGAAATAGTTTGAATTAACGTATTTGCTCTCAAACCACGTGCAAGCAATAATGGCTACTGTGCACAGACAGGGTTTTCGAAAAAATGGAAACAATATTAAGACATGAAAATGGTCTGTCTATTGCTCACATTGTCGCCGTTGTTTATTTTGGTTTCATTTTACTACCAAATAATACGGTAATTCACGTTTTATCATTAATTAATTGAATTTTTGTAATACAATACGCGGAGTAATACGTACATACGCGGAGGGATTTTGATCAGGCTGCTTTTGAATTTGTGAAATGTATTTGAATCCATGTCGCTAAAAAGGATACTACAGTAGCCTATTTGTTTTCATTGATATCGTATCTATTTATTCTAAATCTCTAATATAAACAATATAATCTTTTAATACTGTGTAAACCACTAACGTAAGCATTATGAAGAGAAAACCTTGAAGGTTAATTATATCTAGAAAATAGATTACTTTTAAGTTATCTGGTAGATGAACCGGTAGGAAATATTCCTAGGAGTATTCCGTATTCTCCACTTCATCATTAATCGAGAAATTCTGAAATCAAGAGTAGATTATTAATATTACAAACTCTTGGATATGAAACTGTGAAGCTAGTTCCTTGCCATCAATCCCATGATACACTTGCAATGTCTGAAGTAAAGATGGAGGCAGCCTTTCTCTAAGTTATTTTTTATTTAAATTATAAACTTGAACCTCGACGATCCGGTTTATCATCTCTTATCCTTTTCCTTCTTAAATTACTACTGCCTTTTGCTACGTAATTTTTCAATTACATTTCACCACAGAATTTAGCATATAATAGAAGTTTTTTCTGATTACACTTGATTTCGATTACCGGCTTCTGCTAATCCAGCGTATCGTTATACTTTTTCTTAAATATTTTGTACTGTGAAGTGAATTGAGGGGTATTAATGTAGTTGTTTTTTTGTGTGTCTTTCTTCCAGGTTATTGAACTGAATGAACTTTGATTCGTACTTTAAGTTTTTGTGTGAAAATATAATTGACCCGAGTAGTCAGAAAACTGCGTTCATGAGTGAATGAGAGATTTAGGTGTTTTATTGTTGATGAATTGTTTTGATATGTAATTGAATATTTTTGTTGAGATAATAGAGGAAAAATTATTAGTTAAGGCATGATAGTGGTTTAAGAGGGAGATCGAACAGTTCTGCTGTGGTCTGCGTCTCCTGGAAAGATTGGACCTCTCTCACTCTCTCTCTCATAGGTTTGAGATTTTCAACCCACCTATTTAAAGAGGCCTCTTCCAGGTCGTATAGGCAGAACTGGGCCGACTTCCTTCCTATATTTAAGTATATGTCCTAACTGGTAGGGCCCGCTACCAAATCCGCCAGCCAGTTCCGTTACTCTGTCTTTTTATATTTTTAATTTCTTACATTTTTCATTTAAATTCCACTCAAACCTCAATTATCCGGTTTTATATTCAAATCGCATATTTCAAAAGTTGGAATGGTGTGATACGATGCCTTGAGCAATCCTAAGTTTCCCTGTTTTTCTTTACATGTTGAAAACGTTTCTCAGCGTTTACAAGAATTGTAAACTTGTTATCACAAACCTGCTACATAGGAACCGGTCATCTTGCATGGAGTCATGCTACTCACTCTACGCATTAAATTTATTGTTTTAATAAAAAAATTCTATAACTGTAACAGTAGCTTATCATCCTAATATAAAGAAGGGACAGACTTATTGGAATTTCCTAGATTCTATTTTCACATCTGTGGTCCATTACATTATTCATAGACCTTTCAAATGAGAAAAAATCAGAAAGATACCTTATTACCTATCAATGATTAACAAATAACATCTTTATGGCAAAAAAGCGTCTGAAATCGAAATGAAAAAGATTTTACCGGTAGAATCTGACTCTGTCTTAGGATTAGGCAAGGACTCTCACCAGTGAACGCTTTCCAATACTCTTTCCAGAAATAAATAAAATAAAATAAATAACAAGTTTATTGCTTTCTTAAACAATTACAAAAATCAAAAGCTATATACAATTCAAAAGGCAATAATCAGCAGATGCTGGGTTATAATTATCCTTTTTCCATAGAAGGATAAAGAGTTGTACGAGTGCGTTCTGTAAAGTTTTCTTTCATCTTCTTCATTTCAATCCTTGCAGAGCCAGCCTTGTTTGAATACTTTTTTCTTTCTCTCCTCTCATTCCTCCGCATACTCTCCTGAATTCTTCGTCCCATCTGTACGGGGGCCTTCCTCTGCTGCTGCTCAGCGTGCGTGGGTGCCAGTCGAGTATTGTTTTGGTCCATCTTCCATCCGTTGTCCTTGCGATATGGCCTGCCCAATTCCATTTTCTCTCTATTATCATTCTACCTACATCTTCAATTCTTGTTTCATTTCTGATCCATATTTTGGTTTTCCTATCTATTCTTTTCACAGCTATCATTATTCTTTCCATCGATCTCACACTTGTTCTGAGTTTCTTGATTATTTTCTCATTGAGAGTCCACGTTTCGCAGCCGTATAGAATTGCTGGTAGAATACATGTTTGAAGTAGGCGTCTCTTTCTATGGGAATATTAGATCTGAAGAGATGGTTGTATTTCTTGAACATTGACCAACCTATTGCCACTCTTCTAGTAATCTCTTCCCATTGTCCATCTCTCCCTATTCTCTGTCCTAAGTAGATGAAGTGTTCAACTGCTTCTATCCTTCCGTCTTCGGTCTCTAATACTCTCTCGTTACTTTCACTGTTATAAATCTTGACTTTTGATCAGTGGCGTAACGTTTCCAAACCGGGACCCCCACAAAAAAAATTAGGACCCCTCTTCTAAAATCGTACCACCTTTCTCCAGCCCCCTTCTCCCTTAATCTCAAGCATTACACTCTAATGTGAACGTACATCTTTCATGAGTGAATTACATAGCTTAGTTGAAAAAAATAAAACTTGTTCTTGATTGAATTCTACAATTCAAGTCAGGAATTATGTTTTAAGCTACAAATATAGAATCCAACCTTTAGAGCTAGAACTAGATAGTAAATAAAGATAACGATCTACTTTAGAACCATTCTGACAATCTTTGTTTGAATCAGAGAGAAAAGAAGTAAATCTTATCTATAAGTAAGTGGTTTGAATAGTCTCAGTCTGAATATTGTCTCACCGGATTTATAAATTTTAATGATTTGTAAACAAACAACATTCCTAATTTTTCAATAAGCTCTCTACCAGCACACAATTATTGAAGCTCTGTCAATGGAACTATAATTATTATTACGAGTAGATTTGAGCAATGATTGTTTTTCTTTCTTGTCTTATTCATTATTTTCTACTTGTATTCTCTTGATATTAATTTGTAACCAGACTGATAACATTGTTCTATTGCATATTTCTTCTTACACAATGAATGAAACCTGTCATTTTCCACAATAAAACTTCTGCTTTTTTATCGAAAGTTACTTCCATGATTATTTAATTTTTCTTTTTAAAGTATGCAATATATAATTATCATTTCGGGCCCCCTAGACCGGGTAATTTTATTTTTTCAGAAAACCTATTTTAGCCTACATATTATCCGGGCCCTATCCCGGGCCCCCCGCGCCGCGGGGGCAGCGGGGGTGTACGTTAAGCCACTGCTTTTGATTTATCAAAATTTACTTTCAATTCAACCTTTTTTGTTACTTCAATCATTTCCTTCATCATTCTACATACTTCTTCGGTGCTATCTCCTATAATAACAATATTATCGGCGAATTTCAATGTATTCAATTTCACCCCATTGATGTTGATTCCTTTTTCTGCCATTGTAATTATTCATCTAAAGATTTTTCCAGAACTGCATTAAATATTTCCACTGATGGTATATCTCCCTGTCTTAAGCCTCTATTTACTTTAACCACTCTACCTTTTCCTCTCAATTTGAATTAAATTTTCATGTTTCTGTAAATGAATCTGAATAATTCCAGGTACTTATTGTCAATTCCCAAGTCTTCAAGCGTTCGTAATACGGAAGAAGTGTTGATTTTATCGAATGCTTTCTCGAAATCAATGAATAGCAGCACTAGTGGAAATTTGTAGGCTATTCATTAGAATTCCTTATCAGTTCCTGTAAGACTAGGATGTTATCCAGCGTAGAGAAGTTTTTCTTGAATCCGGCCTGGTTGATTGAAGCTGCTGCCGTCAAATATCCATCTATCCTGTAGGAAATTACTGCCATGAATATCTTGTAAATATTTGACAGGAGACTTATTGGTCGGTAATTCTTGATTTCCTTCCTATTACCTTTCTTGAAGAGTAATATCAAGTTAGCTTTGAGCCATATTTCAGGAATCTTTCCACTCTTAAGGCATAAATTGAATATTTTTGTTATTATTTCAATAACTCTTTCGCCACCTGCTTTTAACTCCTCGTTTGATATTCTATCAGGGCCTGTTGCTTTCCCCTCCTTGAGATGCTCGATTGCGCGCTTTAGCCTACCTCACTCTTCAATATCGGTGGACATTCTTCATTTCTACATTCTGTTCTCCAATTTCTTGTTCCGAGTAACATTCTTCAGGTTCATCTTTTTTATACAGATTCTCATAGAAATCGCAAGTTATCTCGAGTATACCTTTTATTTGTCTCACTTCATTTCCATACATCATTTTTCATACAAATCATTGTGTTTTTTCCAAGTAGTTGTTTTCTGTTGAACTCTTTAATACTATTTCAAAATTTCAAGGTCTCTTCTAACTTCTTTGTTTTTCTTTCAGTTATCCATCCATTCCATTTCTTTTTGATGAATTTCGAAATTTCACTGAAGTCTATTTTGTCTCTGCCAAGTCTGTTAAGCTTTCTTCTTTTCTCCAATAGCTTAACAATCTCTCTTGGAACCTTTCTTTTCTCGATTTTTCTTAAGTTTCCTAGCAATTCTTTAGTTCTTCTCAAAGTATTTGTCAGCTTATCAGTTAAAATATTCGTGTCTTCACATTCATCGATTCTCTTTCTATACAAATTGACTTGTAATTTCTGTTCAAATCCGAGTTTGAATCCGAAATCTGAGTTTCTCAAATACATTGCACATTCTTGTAAGTACTTCTTCCTTTTCTCTTCAATTCGTATCTCCATTTTAAGAGCTCTGTTGTCGCTTTCTGTATTTATTCGGTCTTCTATGTCTACATCTTGAACAATACATTTCTTGTCTACTCTTTCCTTTTAAAACTTAAATACAGTCGTCTATAACACTATTCATGTGACTGAGCATTGTGAGTTGGTGGGGGGTTTTGCTAGTTCAACATCCCCAAATGATACTCACGTTTCAACTCGACTCTAACTAGGCGACAGACATTGGGATGTCGGATGTGTTGTACCTCCAGATGACCCAACTCGTCCGCCTAGACATTCAGCATTCCACCCTACATCAACAACCCCATTCAAGGTCCGACGTCGAATCCAACATTGAATGTTGGATAGTGTATGATTTTTTTAGTACGCTGTTACAATACTGTATTATCACACTGTCAACTCAAACTGTTTTATTGGAGCTGGCCTTCTAAAAAACTTCTCCATCTAGAGAACAGAAATCTCAAGCATTTAATTCCAGCAATTGGAAAATTTCAGACATTCTGTATTTCATTGAATAAATTATAGTCATGGATGAATACTTCATACTGTTTTTTAAATGGAACCCCTACTTAAAATAACTTTTAGTTGAGTTATTTCTCGTCATTTTTGGTAAATTTAATAACTTTCTCAAAAATTGATACTCTCAGAAAATTTTCATTCTATTCGACCAACAATACAATGGAGAATTCATCCTCAAAATTTCAGGGATTTATTTCTTACCGAATTTGAAATGACCTGTCCCAAGAATTTAAGCTTTATGAGCTTATATCTCAAAAAGTAATGATTGGAGAAAAAATTTTTTCCTGTGAAAACTTTTTCATTTTGATAGCTTGATTGTCAAATCAAAAAACTTTAAAAATTGTCACCAGTAGAAAGTTTTTTTAGCATTTGCACAGCCTTATTTAATCGAATAAATAAAAAATTTTAATCGAATAAAAAAATTGATAATTTTTTAGTACTTGTGAAGCATTTAATTAATTTGAGGGCGCTGAATCCGAATCTGAAATCACGATTTCTCTATCTTCATTTTTTCGCAATAAATTTAAGTTTACGACCACCATTCACAGAGAATAGAAATGATGAATTCTCCGAATTCTCTCTCATCTTATTCTAGTCGCAGAGTCGATTCATACTATTTGTCGTTCGCTATCATTTTTATTGCCTGCCACTGTCTGAGGTGTCAAACAATAATAATTATAAAATAAATAGTGATTGAAATGAACAGTCGACAACCCTGTCTGCATTCAATATTTTTGAAGTATTTTCCTCGTTTGTTAGAAACGTTGAGCGCAATGAAAACATAAATTATTATTCCCTTGCTCTATTGCACATTCTTTTCAACGAGGAATTTATTCCGTTATTCACATGGGAACGGAGAGACTTTATCTAAATCAACTATCTCACAAAATAGCGAGGAGACTAGTTGTCGGGGAGACAGGTTGGCGGCGACCCGTTTCAGATTTAGGCGACAAGCAAGTTTTATCATGCCTATCCACAATTTTCTCCACCTCCCTACCTATAAACAGAGCTGGTCACACGTGTGCTTTGTACCCAAGGTGACCTCATCTTGCGATAAGAGTAAATATCAGGCTAGAGAATGAAAAGAAACCCATTCCGTTCATCGGCGACCAGTCAGTCCACTATTGGCTTGACGCCAATATTCTGTTTTCCGAAGCCAGGGAAAGGAGTTTCCTTTGAATATTTCAACTAGCTTACTGTAGTCTATGAAAATATTATTTTCACAATATCATCACACCATGATACAGCAGGGGTGCTCATAGTAGGGGGGGGGGGCATTATAACGCGTACCGAGTCATTGAAATTCTTGTTTTTGTAACAAATCTTTGGGGTCTCAAAAAAGGTGGTATGTGTTAAACATCATATATGGTTATGCGTATATTACGTATAGGATTGTCATGTTTATGAATAGTCTTAGTAGTCTGAAATAATATAAATTGAAATAAATAAAAATTGTTCGACTGCTCAATGAGTTATCAACATGATGTGGCGTTAACGACAGTTTCTGATGCACATAGGAAATCATCTTAGTAGGCAATCTCCTATTTTTCTCTTATCATGTCAGTTGGCACAGAAAATGAAAGAGTTCCTTGAAATGAATTCCTTCTACTTTGTGCAATTGGTTATAATCCAAATTATCTTCGAAATCTTCCTCTCCTTAGAATTTTTAACTCTTATTCTGTGATTAGGAATTCACATGAAACTCATTCTTCATCAATTTTCCAAGGCAGTGTTTAGACAGCGAGGTGTTCCTGACATGATTAACTACTTTATACTGGCATCAGTGTCAGGTCAATTTTGGAACAATATTTTATAAAATATTAGAAACAGATTCATTCTGAACTCATTTGAAGTAGTTAAACAATATTACATGAGAAGGAATGAATCAACATGACTGACGTTTTTTCGTGTCTTGTTATGCTGTTGTTCTAGTTAAAATTGGAAGGTGTGTTGAAAGCTTATCAGTTTACCATGATATTTATCCAGCAACTTATATTATACAGTACAAGTACAATGACTACACGTATAATATCAATTTTTACTAATTTCAATATAAAAAACTCTAATCCTATATCACTGGATGAAGTTTGTAAATAGTAATTATAACACGCAACAAGCAACTAATAACTTATATTCCAACACATATAATTTATAGTGGGGTGCAATGGCGTAATGTACACCCCCGCTGCCCCCGCGGCGCGGGGGGGCCCGGGTCCCTAGGAGGCCCGGGCTAGGGCCCGGATAATATGTAGGATAATATAGGTTTTCTGAAAAAATAAAATTACCCGCTCTAGGGGGCCCGGGTTAGGGCCCGAAATGGTAATTATATATTGCATAGTCTACTTTAAAAAGAAAAATTAAACATAATCATGGAAGTAACTTTTGATAAAAAAACAGAAGTTTTATTGTGGAAAATGACAGGTTTCATTCATTGTGTAAGAAGAAAATAATATGCAGTAGAACAATGTTATCAGTCTGGTTAAAAATTAATATCAAGAGAATACAAGTAGAAAATAATGAATAAGGCAAGAAAGAAAAACAATCATTGTTCAAATCTACTCGTAATAATAATTATAGTTTCATTGACAGAGCTTCAATAATTGTGTGCTGGTAGAGAGCTTATTGAAAAATTAGGAATGTTGTTTGTTTACAAATCATTAAAATTTATACATGCGGTGAGACAATCCAGACTGAGACTATTCAAAGCACTTACTTGTAGATAAGATTTACTCTTCTTTTCTCTCTGATTCAAACAAAGATTGTCACAATGGTTCTAAAGTAGATCGTTATCTTTATTTACTATATTTAAGTAAGCATTGGAGGAAAGAAATCATTTTCCCATTGAATTCCTGAACATATATACCATATAGTGTGGCAGGGGCGCCGTAAATATAGATACTATAGAACACAGACTGTATTTTGGGTTTTCAAACAATCATAATTGATGTTTAAATGTACATTTTTTAAATAAATTTGAGCTTCCCTGTTTCAATTTTTGTCCTCTTTCAGGGAAAAAAATGAATCGATATCTCTAAAAATAGCTGACATACAGAGTTCGCTCTCGCGGTAAAATTTAGCCATTATTTCATTTGCAATTTCCATTCGCATTCAGTGGTTCAGTTCCTCTCTAATCGTGTTTTTCGAATTGTAGAATTCAATAGAGAACAATAAGTTTTATTTTCTCAACTAAGCTATGTAATTCACTCTTGAAAGATGTACGTTCACATTAGAGTTTAATACTTGGGATTAAGGGTGAAGGGGGCTGGAGAAAGGTGGTACGATTTTAGAAGAGGGGCCTGGAATTTTTTTGCGGGGGGGCCCGGTTTGGAAACGTTACGCCACTGGTGGGGTGTATATTTATTCATTAAATTTCTTTGCCTATTAAGAAATGATTCAATGCATAAAACTTCCTTGTTTTATTTGCATTAAATGTTTAGTATCCAAATTCGTATTGTATTGTTTTGATGAATAAAGTTTGATTTGATTTGATCGTTTGATTTTTTTTTTCGTAGGATAATTTATTCTTCCTCTCATGCGAACAGTTCAGTAGGGTACATATTAAAAAAATATTTTCTCTTTTGTGTTTTTTTGCAATATACAGATGCACCTTTTTCTCTCTAATTAGTTGAGTTGTCTGTAAACGCTGCACCCTTCTAAACACTGTCCTGAATCATCAACAACCATCACCACCACAGCTCTTGCTTGTTATGTTGCAATAGTTGTTGAAAGGCTTTGACGTAAACCATTAAACCATCCTTATAGGAATTTGGTTTTTTGTATTCTTGAAAATGTTTCAAGTTGAAATCAGCTTTTCACTGTGATTTGCAGTTTGAGGAATGCAATCAAATCTTGTACTCAATCATTGGATTTGTGTCCCCTATGCTACAGAATTTGATGCCCGATTCGTTGTATTTCAGTTAAGCACAAGTTATGCTCTATATATTCAAGTGAGCACGTGAATATACATACATTCCCTATTTTTATCGTGTTCTATGACTCCTCTTCCTATTTTGTTTATTATCGAGGAAAGTGATTTATTGTGGTTTTTCAATTAGTGTGCAAATATACTGTACTCGTTTTAGAAATATCTCAGTCGTGTTGGTGCAGCACTCTACATCACTTTATGGTTGCCATGGCAAAATTGTAACATGCTATAAATTTTCGGCTCTAAATTTAATATTTTCTAAATTTGGCTTAGTGGTTTTGCGTTTTGTTTCAGTTTTGTATATGTTTGGACTTTTTAACATTAAAATGAACTTTATTCCGAAGTGAAAAGTGTAAATTTAAAAGTATTGTGCTGACTATAACCATAGTGTCCGGTTTCCCATCAGGGAACTTTGGACTATATACGGCGAAGTGGAACTACCCTTGGGTCTCCCCACCATTCAAAGCCATACGCTAATAATAATAATCACTTTACTTATTGTGTACATAAAAGTAGATAGTGATTTCGTATTCTTCCTACCTCAACTTATAAAATACCATGTGGTGAATGTGAATGAAGGTAGTGAAATTTAGTTTGTTTCAACCTAGGTAACCTGGTTCCATCTCAAGGTTTCACTAATTTTAAATTTTTCAACTCTATCTTGTATACAACACAATTCATCTCTTAATTGCATGACATTATTCCCTTCAACCAAATTATTATTTTCTGTGGCGGCCGTAGTTTATAAGTTCCCCTTAGCCAATGTTAAATAAGACAGTTTGAGGTTTGAATTTCCTTAACTTTTTCTGTGTTTTAAAAACTAAACCCGTTCGATGTTTAAGCCAGTTCGATGTTTGAATTTCCTTAACTTTTTCTGTGTTTTAAAAACTAAACTTCTTCAAATTAATGTATTCTCATAACAGCTTGAAATACCAGCCAAAGGTGGTGTTTCCAATGCTTAATTCAAATTTACTTCCAGAATTTTTCCATCACCGCATCTTCCATATCTATGAATTGTGATAATGTTCTTGAAATCTGTTCAAGAAATGACTAATTGCTGAGTGGAACTGATTGGCAAGATTCCGCTGGTCTATTGTTCAGTAGTAGACCGAGCTACTCCTTGAAAGATTTATTATCGTGGTGTATCGAAATGTAATCAGGTGACATCGTTTCCGGCTACCAACACAAATGTGTCTGAACTGTAGGGCTCCTTATTGAACTTGATAAATTCTCTGTAATATACGGCACGTGGCGTTCTACAAGATGATATGATAATTATTAAAATGTTTCTCTATAGTGAGATTCAGTCATCCTCATATGTCACTATAGTGAAGTCCACGTTATAATGGCAGTGGAGAAATATATGAGAACAACGTTGCCGAACCTCTGTTTTGTCAATGTCTTCTATAGACGGTAGCTGATACAGGTTTATTAATGTAATATTAACCGTTCATTCTCGTTTAAAATAATAAATTATATTTCATCAACCAATAAATTATATTTTTCAATAATTTCATAATGAATTTACATAATTAAGTTGAAATATTTTGTTAGTTTATTTTAATTCTACATTGTTAAAAGACGATCTGGCTTCAGAGACACGCGAGAAAAAGATAGCGCTATCCACTTTGTTGAATGATAGACCAGGATAGCAATACCATTGCTAATCAAACACTGCCATTATAACGTGAACCTCACTAAAGTCAAATCAGATAGCTCTATCCTTTTCTAACTCCGCATAGTTGTTTTTAGAGAATGAGGCCTTTCAATAATTTCATAATGAATTCTACATTGTTAAAAGAGGATCTGGCTTCAGAGCAAAGCGAGAAAAAGATAGCGCTATCCACTTTGTTGAATGATAGACAAGGATAGCAATACCATTGCTAATCAAACACTGCCATTATAACGAGGACCTCACTAAAGTCAAATCAGATAGCTCTATCCTTTTCTAACTCCGCACAGTTGCCAAATTGTTTTTAGAGAATGAGGCCTAGAGAAATATGATCAACTATAGTGAGGTCCACGTTATAATATAATGGCAGTGTACGATTGACAATACTGTTGCTGTCCTTTTCTATCATAGAACAAAACAGATAGCGCTATCTCTATCTAGCTTTGCAATGTTGTCTGTTTGCCATAATATTTTATTTTTACTTTTGACAGTGACTGTACAAAAGTAAACAAACAATTCTCAGCCACCATTTTTTTTCTTCATTCTATCAAATACTTGAGTACGCAAGTCGTATAATTGATTTAAAATGTATTTTTGAAACAATGAAATAATTTTTAGACATTACCGTATGAGAAACACAAATTAAAATACCTGAAATGCCATTTTAAATTCCTAGACTTCATCCACCCTTCAGTTAGTTTACACGTATAGGTTAGACCTACTAGTACCGGTATAAAATAATATTGAAAGGTTATTTCAGAATTATTTCCTTTGAGAATTACTTATTTTAAATAGGATTTCTATCCTTCTATTATTTTTAAAGAAATTCGAATAGAATACCTACCAAAAAACTTAATTTCTGTTGTTTTGAAATTCAGATTGTTGCATCACAGCTTTTTAAATATTTAAACTCAATTATGAAATTTTTTATCAAATTTCGATAAATAAAATATATTTGAGGTAGAATTGATCGTAATAATTGAGAGAAACGCATATTATGTGAACCCTCAATTCGTACTATATCGCTGAGGTACGTTCAAGATGCGTAGGTACAATAGAAGTTAAAATTTGAATTTCATTGTTCACAAGGAGAAGAAAACCGATTTTAAAATCATCAATCACGAAATGAATAATACCTGATGCCTAACACTACCAAGATTTTGTGTAAACAATTGATAGATACTTGGCAATCACCTTGATCATGTGGTTGTCTTCTTATGTAGTAGTAGTAGTAGTAAAAATGTCTTTATTTACAACCAACAACACTTTACAAAAAAATGCCATTAATACTAAACCCAATATGAAACAAAATAAAAATTTACCATATTTCGACATTATTATAAATCAGAAAATAAACTAAGACATTACAAATGGCAAAACCTGAAAGGTTGTCTGCCAGGAGTCGGTTTTAATAGTTGAATTCCAAGATAAGCTCATTTCTCAAATTTAAAGCCGATCTTAAAAAGGCCGTCAATTTTCTCCAATTCTTCCCATTTAGCTACTCGTTTATTTCTACTTCCGTGAGTCTGTACTTCCCCAGCCACATTTTGCGGACACCCCCCAATATCGGGCAAACCCCCATGAAGTGATGCATGTCCTCTCTCTCGCCCATATTACATAATGAGCATCGCCATTGCCTTTCCTCTCTATCTGGTGAAAAGTTTAGGTGAAACAGAGATCCCCGAGCTTTAGCTATCAGACTTATCTTCTTCCTATCAAAATTAGAATAGAGATATGCTTTACTATCATTTTGCCGCTCCAACTGTCTATATAATTCATGAAACTGTGATTCATTCGCTCTTCGTAGCCATTCAGATCTAATTTTCTCTTTCATTCTCTCACACATACAGTGTAATTCGTTCTTCCATTCACTATTCTCATTCAAACATCTAACTAAATTACACCCAAATTCCTCGTCCCATTTCCTCCATTCCTTACACCACGATATATTATATCTAAGCATTTTTTCTGCTAATACTCTAGGCAGTCTCTCCCGCGGCAATCTCATAATTTTAAATATATAATCTACATGCAATTTTACAACAAACAAAAACATTGGCTCAATATCCAGCTCCAAGTGGATTATATAATTTGGCGACGACTGTGGTAGCATTAAGAGTTTTTTTGCAAAAAATCTTGGCAAGGTTTCTAGAATATCGTAACATTTGTAACTCCAAACCTGTGCTCCATATGTCGCCACTGTTACCACCGCTCTGTACACCTTCCACTTCACATTCATATTGATGTTATTGTGAGCAATAAAGTCTCTCCAAACACCATTAATTCCAAACTTCGCGATTGAAGTCCGCTCCTTAATATGCTCAGCAAAAGATAATTTTGATGTCAGAACAACACCCAAATATTTATATTTATTCACCACCTAGATACCACCTCTCATGCTCCGCCCATGCGTCCTCCTTTTCGAAACACAACTATTTTCGACTTTTCTCTATTTATCACTAAACCCCACCTCTCACAGTATATCTGAATTTCATCGACCATTCTCTGCAATGCCCTTCGGTGTGGAGGCCAGTAACACTAAATCATCTGCATACATCAAAACCTTCACGTTTAATTCGTCCAGCCAGATTCCCTCCCTCAAACTATCACTCAAATCATTAATGAACAGTGAGAAGAGGAGCGGTGACAACAAACAGCCTTGCTTTAATCCGCATGTAGTCCTAAAGAAATTTGACATTTGTCTTCCACACCAAATACTAGCCTTTGTGTCTGTGTACAAACTGGAAATAACTTTAACAAATTGGTCAGACAAGCCTATCGCATACAGTTTATGGATGAGCGCTAATCTATCTATTTTATCATAGGCAGCTTTCAGATCAACAAAAAAACAATACACCTTTTTTCTTCTACCCTTCAGTTTCATGTTAATTATATTAAATAGGTTGAAAATATTGTCAGCTGTAGAATAGCCTTTTCTGAAGCCTGCCTGATTCTCACATAACACTTTATTCACTGTCAACCATTTTTCTAGCCTTCCAAGCAGTACCCCTGCAAACCATTTAGCAAACGAGTTTACGAAAGAAATTCCTCCATAATTCTCTATGTCTAATAAATCACCTTTCTTGAATATAGGGAAAATTACTGTTTCACTAAAACAATTAGGTATGTTAGCGCTCTGAATTACAAAATTGAATAGTGATAAGATGACATTGAATAGTTCATCTGGAGCTTTCTTAAAAAATTCAATCGGTATTCCATCTGTACCGGGGGCTTTTCCATCCTTTCCTCTTTGCAGCGCTTCTTTTAACTCATTTATGTCTATAACCCTATCCAAGATCTCACTCCTATTCGTTGGGCCCATACGTGCATCAATACCTCTCAGGGCCTCTGCAGTAAACTGACGCTCAAAAAATCTGTTCCACTGATCTGGTGTTATAGAATTACTACCTAATCTTTTCGATGCTTTAAATAAACTCACTGTCTCCCAAAAGTTTTTGGAGTCTCTCAAGTTAGCTAATTTCATTGCCGCATCATGATAATACTGTTTCTTTTTATTATTGCACAAGATTTTATAGTTATATCTCAATTCCAAATAAGTACTTCTAGTAATTTCCGAATTGCTTCTCCTGAATAAATTCAACATTCTGAAACACCTTACTCTCGCCCTCTCACACTCCCAATCATACCATACCTCTCTGAATTTACCATTCCTTCTACCACTCTCACGCTGCACATTCATGCTGTCCTTGATAATTCCAAGTATTTGATTTGTGATGCGTTCAACATCATTAACCTCATCCAAATTCGATTCAATTAATTTATTTCTGATCCGCTCCTGATACAGCCGCTCTACATTTCCCGCCCAACCATACCTCGGTAGCGGCAATAACTCCTCATTCACTCTCATCTCACTCCCTCTGACCTCTAACTCAATGGGAAAATGATCAGAAAATATTTCTTGTTTCACTCTTAAATCATTAATCTCTTTCAACAAGCCTCTAGACACACAACATAGATCTATTACTGAAGCTCCTGAACCTCTAGTAAACGTAAACTCTCCTAATTCATCACTCATTGTTCTGCCATTTAATATTACAAGATCATATCTTTCGCAAAGTTCCAAGATTATTTTACCTCTATGGTTCACTACGATATCTTTTGATCTTCGTTCACATTTAATTCTACAATCTGGATCTAACAATTCTTCTGGTATCAACTGGCTGTTCCCTACTCTACAATTGAAATCACCCAATAAAATAATATTCCTATCATCCAAACTCTCCACTCTTTGCCACAAATCCAATAAATCCCCATCCCACCTATCTTCCGCACAATTTAAATAGACCGGAAATATAACAACACTTTTGTTATGGAGGTTGATTTCTAAACCTTCAAAATCACCAAAAACTTTAAAACTTGCTTTACCCTGCATCTTTTGTCTATTGTACCCGTAAACTATACCTCCACTTGCTCTTCCAAACAAACTACTCCTAACTGCAGCAACAAAACGGAAATCAAACTCACAAAAAACTCTTTCAAAAATAAAATTATCGGCCTGCTCCAAAAACGTTTCGCTTAAACAAAATACATCATATGATTTAATGAACTGAATGAAATTTGAATCCTTCATCTTACCTTTCCATCCAGCTACATTATAGCCCAGTATTTTAATATATCGACTCTCAGCAAATCCAGACAAATCATTTACAGTAACACTCGACTCATGACAGACAACACTTCCCTATCCAGTCAAAAGTTCATCTTCATTTTCGTTGACTACTGCACCTGCGTTCTCGTTCCGCCCTCCTGCTGTTATTCTCTGGAAACTGTCCGTCAAATCCACACGGAGCATTTCTCTCAGCTTGCCGATTCCATCCAGTTTTCCCGCTCTTAATCCATTCTTGTCAGAATACGTGAATACTTGTCCTTCGACATATAGCCGATCCACATTCAGATGAATTCTCATATCCCCGGCAGCCTTGATGATTTCTCTTCTAACAGCCAGTAGCACGGCCCGTTTCTTACGCGTTTCATAGCTGAAATCTCTGTGCACAGCGAACGGCGTGTCTTTAAGTCTACCCTAGAACTGGCGGCCATTTTCACCGAAACTGGCAAGCCGAATTTGACACGTATGCAGAGGTTATTTTGAATAATTGTAAAAATACTTCTAAAGCAAGAAATATGACTTATTTTACATCGTTTTTTTCAGAAAATCCTAAGGAATAATAAAATGTAGGAATAAAACCCACAAAAAATTTCTTGATTGTTTTTTGAACGAATATTTAAAAAAAAATTGGATTGAATTTTTTTTCCATTTTCAACCACTCATAAGTTTTCAACATTGTTCACCACAGAAATTCCAAAATAGTCAAAACACTCCTTTTTTTATCTAGATTCAGAATATGTAAACTTAAAGTAAGAAATTGCAGAATAATAGATTTATATACAAAAATCTGTAATAGTTTATGCGCGTTTTTTGCCGTAGGAGACTAACCGAATTTTGCATGTATGCAGTGGTTTGTCTGAATAATTATAGAAATACCTCTAAAGCACATATCATAAAGTATCATATATCATTTCATTCAGAAAATAGCGAGGAATAATATTAAGTAAAAATAAAACTCACCAGAGAATTCCTTGTATGTCTTTTATTCGAAAATTTGAAAAATATTCACTTGAAAGTTCATTTTTTTTATTTTGAAACACTTGTAAGATATAATCACTGTTTTTCACATGAGTTCTAAATGAGCCAAAACACAACAGATTTACAATAACATAACCTATGTTATCCAGATTCAGAATATGTACACTTGTATAATATAAAAAAACATAATAACAAAATTATTTACAAAAATGTGTCACATATGTAATTCATCTATTCTTGATCATTGTCTTCAACTTCAGCTTCTGCTGCGGTTCTCTTTCCTCTACGCCTTCGAAAATGTTCTAATTTGTGAAAACAAACAGGATGGACTCCACAATCACATGCAGGACACCAAAAATGAGTCCTGGATTTTTTTTCTGCTGTGGAAAATACAGGGCACAACCGCTGCTTGGTACCTGGAAGGCGAACGAGCTCATGATTTTCATCACCATAAGGGCCTGGAATTGGTTGTAGTGGTTCATTTGGTGCTCTACTATCATTTACAAGTTTCTCAACAATTGTTTCCATGAATTCGTGTCGGTCCATTGGCTTGTCAGTGTTCAAAGTATATAAAATGTATGCATCAAATATTGCCATATCCAGAAGATTATAAAAGATTTTTTTCCAGTATTTCCTGGTTGCCCTAGTGCACGTAACATGATAAATTGACTTGTCCCCCCCACTTGTCAACCCCACCCATGTTCAAATTATATTTATTTATGAGTACTGGTTTTGTATTTACCTTCCCACTTCTACTAACTATCCTTTTGATCTTCAGCATGACAACCTGTTGTGATCAAGTACACTGGTTTCCTGGTTTTTTTCTCTTTGTATCCAACCATCAATATTTCATTTCTCCTGAAGTAAAGTGAGCTCTGAGGTTGAATTTGGGAATTTAGAATTGATTTAGACAAATCTTTGGACCATTTGTTTACTGTACCAGTGATGAATGTTCCATGAGTCTCTACTCAGTTCATGGGCAAGAGGAATTTTGGTATAAAAATTGTCGGTGAATATATGGTAGGACTTATTCAATAAATTGCAAGATCTTAGAAGATGCATGATTACTGTTTGAGTGAAAGGGTCTTGACTATCAGCTAGAAATTGTTTGCCACTATAGAGTTCTGTATGTAAAATATAACTATGTTTACTATCTACTACTTCAAACTTTTTTATCCCAAATCTTGCGTGTCTTTTATTGGGCATGTAAACAATATGAGCAAACCTATTTTTCATACCAATCATCGATTCATCTATGGATATATTTTGAGGAGGTACAAAGTATTTTTTTGAAGGCTGAATTCATACTGTCTAAGAAAGGGCGCACTTTATTCCATGGGTCGTAGCCTGGCGGGCCTCGCGCAATCTTTGGATCTGAACTAACATGGAACACTGAAGAAATTAGTTGGAATTTTTTGAGCGACATCAAAGATGGAAAAAATGGATTTGCTTGTGATATCCCAGTGCTCCAATACTTCTCGACATTGTTTTTACATATCAACCCCATATTTATGACAAGAGCAATGAATTGTTTCATTTCAGGTATGGTCAAATGAACCCAATGTTGTAATCTAGAGAACTGGCCCATGTTCCCAGTCTCTTTTACTTTTTGCTTTCTCATCACCATATTTATTTGTATTGTCAACAAGAGTTTTCCAAATGGTTTCAGTGAAAAATAAATAGAAATACACCAGTGGAGGACTATTCCTTGGAGGGCAGTTTCTCGCGCCTACATTTCTAACATTGAAGTGTTCCTCAACATTCATTTCTTCTTCTGGGGGGTAAATTCTGACCCAATTTGGAGCTGGTAAAGGGACAGGAATTTCTTCATCTACTATATTATCACATACCAAATTATCATCTAAAGGATCAATATTATTTTACTTGCAATGATTGTTCAATTTGAGGTTCATTTTCTTCGTTGTCAATGTTTTGTTCAGGAATGTTTACTAACGTCACTTCGTCACTGTCCTCACTTTCATGTGAATTGTCACTGAAATATTCATCTGATTCATCTATAAATATATCACTATCATTGTCGTCATTTTATAAATCCAATAAACATCCACGAATATCACTGCTTCTTGATAATTCACTCATTTTAACAGTTTGCAAGACACGTAACTATCAACAACTAACACAGTAACACTATGTTTACATCGCTCAGAAAAAGCTAGATACTAGATCACTATGAGATATTAGAGTACTGAAAAAACATATGGACATGAAGATAAAAGCATGCTGAATCTAGTGGTATAATTCTCGAAGCGAACAGACTGCAGGGAGATGAGATATAGAAGGCTGAAATAGATCATCTCGATCGAGACGATCGCCAGCTATTCGTGTTTTTTAGTATGCACTCGATGTCACTATCAGCCGGAAACTGTGCGATAATCGGCGCCCCTACTCTCCTTGGTCCCAAGGGATGCGCTCTATTTACATTCACTTGCTTTCCACATTTCAGCACATTGGCACAAAAGTTCTTTATTACTTCACTACAGACATCTTCCCTACCATACTTCAGACCTTTAAAAATAAGATTATTTCGTCTTGATCTATCTTCTAAATTGATGAGCCTATTTTTTAACTGAATATTCTCGTCTCTTATAACCTGAAGTTCTTGTTTTAGTTTTCTATTCTCCTCACACATCTCTCCTAAACACTGTTTACACAATGGTTGTCTTCTTATAACAATACTATTTTCGATATTTTATATAAAGAGGGCCCCAATTCAAGGGTTTGCACTGGGGCCTCTTGAGATTTATCTACGCCATTGTCATTTATTTCTAATTCGATTTCTTATTTTCTTTTTCAGATGGGCAACACTATCAGCAAAGTAGGAAATTTCCTTTTAGGAAAAGGAAATGATGAGAAAAAGCCTGAACGTTCTTTAAAGAAAAGAAGTAAGAATAGAAAAAATCAATTACTTGTTTCTTCTTCGTGTATGCATGTACTTTTCATCTGCTTTACTATCTCAATAATAGAATCTCTCATCCAGCTATTGCTTTCTGTCTTCGTACTGCACACTTGGCACACAAATTTATTACTATTTGGTTCTTGAATCCCCTACAGTGATATCAATACTCCATCAACTTTCAATAATTAATCATTCATAATAATTACATTCTCACCTTCCCTGTTCAACTTGACCAAGTTCTCTTCAATATTCAGCAGCTTGATCATTCCTTTCCATTCATTCTCCATTTATTCACAAGGTTTTTCACTAACATTCAATTCGATTTACAAAAACTGGTGATTTCTCCTTCTTTCTCCCATATATCTCCAAATAACACAATTTTAATTTAATTCTGGAACCAAAAACTTCAAAATATTCATGATATCTAGTTTCCCATATATCTCTAAATAACACAATTTACTCTGTTGTATATCCATACTTTTTCACTGTTAAAATTAAACTTTCTGTTTTGGAGTTTTCTGTTTTTTTGTGAGATATGGAGGAAAACTCAATGTATTGGAACAATACGAAATTTACAACCACACAAAACAGTTTCCCAACAGTCTCCTAAATGATCAAATAAATTTCTCTTCCCACACACTCTTTGACAAAATAGTCCACAGTTCAAAATTACCGCCCCACTAAGTATCCACCAACCCCCACCACAACCTATTCCTCCACCTTCATCCCTTACCACACATAACCTTGACATCTGAGTAAATTCCCACAGTCTGATGATGACCAACAACAGGTCAAAACGATCGTCACTACCAAAGTAAGTGCATTTCACTCCAAAAGTGTTTTTTAAAATTCAAGTTTAACACAATTTAATTTAATTCTGGAACCAAAAACTTCAAAATATTCATGATCTTTCTTTTTAAATGAAAAATTTTGTTCATTTTATGCCGAGAACAAGAATTTCTATTTTTGAATTTTCTTCCCTTCTTCTCTTTCTTGTCTTCAATTTCCCGAATTTCTGCTTTTGAAACATTAACAGACATAACCTTTCATTATAAAAAAACATAAATGTAATAAACATAATGTCTTCATGTTTATTATGTCTTCATGGCATAATGTTTCATATGTTTAGTATTCATAGATTAATTATTAATCAATTTTTATTGTGTAATTAATTGATGAACATTATTTTTCTTTGAGGTTACATAGCAATCCTGGTCAGTATATTTCATACCTAGAGGTGCGTATAGATTTACGCGACGCTAACACGAGCGATTCACTCTTCACCGAGCTGATTTCATCAGCTGTATTTGTACAGAAACATCAAGATACCGATATAAAAAGCTTGGCATCAGCTGATTAAAAGTGAATTGCTCGTGTTCGCGGCGTGTAAATCTGTACGCACCTTTGGAGGAAGGAAGCTCCAAGTTTTATTTGGTTTTGTCACCCGATCTGATGGATTGAACGTTTCACATTTGTGAGGTTATTTTATTGTTGTAGCGTATTTTTCATCTCGACGCTTAGCGTTTGACATTTTTTTTTTTTTTGAAGTCAACTCATCAACTCATTTTTTTTGAAGACTAGGGCACGATCATATTGCGAACCTCTTTCGTTCCGTTCATAATCGGCGCGTGTTTGTGGCGCGTAAGGCTCAACTCACACTACCTCAACTCAAATCGTACGACCCCAGTCGAGGATCCTCCAGTCTCTCGACCTTACGACTTTCTTGCTCATTGTCACTACTTCAGTTCCATGCTACTCAATTTTCTAACCTTACTTTATTAAATATAATATCAAATTCGTTACAAAAATTAACAAATGCAACAAATTTTATAATAATTATTATGAACACTCATTCTTATTATTGTCTTATCCAAAATGATAAAACATCACTTTCATCAAACATAACCTCACTTTCATTAAAAATGCACGGTACTACGTAACTCAAATCGAGGCTCGACCAACATGTCGAGTCGACGCTCGACTCAGTCTCACAGTCGTGAGGTCGCGGAGACTAGAATCGACTGGTCTGAGTGTCACCATTTGAAAACACATGCGGCGTCGAGAAGAAACTCGCAATCTCTTCTCGACTTGAGTCGCGTAAGTGTGAGTTGAGCCTTTATCTGTGGGCACCTTTATGTTCTAGGAAATATGTTATTTAAATATTTTATAGTTTATAATCTTTCAATCAATTCAATCTTGAAATTACATTTCATTATTTTATTGTAATTTTCCAGAGTTTGTAGAGGAGTTGGATCAAGAAGACGTAAAACGGCAAAGAGTTGAGGTAGGCCTAACTATGTATGTACTGTGTATTTAGTCTGCAAATGTGTACTTGTAAGTGTTTGTGTGTGTTAGATCCAATCAAGAGAATCATTCAAAACTTGAGGATCGCAAAGATCATACACTAACGACTTCAATAGAATGCGATTCAAACCGCCATTTTGAATCCAACCTCATTTTTTTTAAATTGGCAGGTGGCATATTGATACACATCAATTTCCAACATAACCATCAATCCCGACACAGAAATAACCATGGATATTCAACACCTCATTTATATCATGGAATAGAACTCAGGTTACCCCACTAACTAGCACGATTTCGATACAGAATTTCAAGAGAAAATTAATGGCGAAAACCGCACATCGATATCTCAAACTGTTTAAAAGTTATTCACATTCAAAGATAAATAAAAATCATCTATCTATCTATCATCGATAATATAATAAATAAGAGAATCAACTGATACAAGTAGGGGATGGAGATCAGTTCTGAACTTATTAACTTGAAAATTTACATATAGATTCTACATTTACCGAGGATGGTTAAAGGCCTATTATCAATTCTTCAAGATTTCATTACGTCAAGTTTTCCATTAGACCCTTGCGGAGCACGGGTTACCAGCTAGTTTATAAATAAAAAAGTATAATAAAAGTATAAGTGTTGTTATGCAAGAAGAAAATACATTGTATTGTAAGTAGGTACCCTTTCACACACAGACTAGTTTCTAGGTGAGGAGTATTATTCTACAAACAGTATTATGTAAATATTCCAATTGTTGGTAAATATCTAGGCCTATCATAAGAATAAAAATTATTTCATCCAACGTATTATATCTGGGTGAAGTTGCATGTAAGCATCACCCGGGTGGCAATCAGTGCGCTCAGGTGATAGTCAATGTATCCTATACTATTATACAGAGTGTTTACCAACTCCCTACCTGCTCTGTAGGGCATTGTTCCTGGGTGAAAAACATATCTGAATATCATATTTAAATTGTCCGCAAGTCTTCACTCACACAGCGGCCATTTTGCTCTTTCACTTATTATTTTTTTTCTAAATATTGGTTGAACATACAACATTGAAATTTTGCACAATCATTTATAACAACTGGACAAAGTAGTTTTACAAGAAAAACTTTACAAAAATAACTTTTTTTAGTAAATTTAATTGCCTATCGATTGGAACCAGATGTTTTAAGATTGGACCAATATTAACTGAGATATGGCAGCTTTAGTGGTTGGTGACCCACCTTTAGAGGGTTATGTAACGTTATTTTATTGTTTGAAATGACCTAAAATCGCTTAAAAAGAAAAAATCATTTGTTTTTTAGTGAAATTTGACAATATCTTTGTTTTCTTATTATTAAAATCGCTTACTAATAACATTCAATGCAAATAGAGATTGTTGCATCATTGAGGCGACTCTATCAGCATGCCTTGGTTTGCACTGCAACAAACTTTCAGTGGTCACCTATCACTAAGGCTGCCATATCTCAGTTGATATTGGTCCAATCTTAAAACATCTGGTATAAATCGATAGGTAATTCAATTTACTAAAAAAAGTTATTCTTGTAAATTATTTGTTCAATCAACGTTTCTGAGTTATTTAATAAACCACATTTCAAATGGCTGTCATTTTGTTTCATGAATTTGAAAAATTATCATAATTTTTTTGTAGCTTTGTCTAGCTGTTATAAATGATAGTGCAAAGTTTCCATTTCGTATGTTCGACCATTATCCAGAAAAAATAAGTGAAAAAAGCAAAATGGCCGCTGTGTGAGTAACTGAAGACTTGCGGACAATTTAATATGATATTTAGATATGTTTTTACCCAGGAACAATGCCCTACAGAACAGGTAGGGAGTTGGTAAACACTCTGTATATAGGACTATCCGGCAGGCTCGCTCGTCTGGCCACTGAATCACTGGATCATCCAGAAGTGGTTTCAGCAGTGGTTCGCTTGCCTGCATTTTTCATTTGAGCTTTTTTCCCTCCGTCAAAAAGTCAAATGAAACTTTCAAGCTCTTTTTTCAATCACCAGTTCTCTTAGAATTATGTAGTGCAGGGTTCCAAAAATCATTTTTTTCATCATAATTAATGAATATTCAGTTATTTTTCAATTAGAGACTTGGTTAGGATATTATGGGAATTATTGTATTTCATTCTATAGTCAAGTCCACGTTATAATGGCAGTGTATGATTTGCAATGGTGTTGCTATTCTTGTCTATCGTTCAACAAAGCAGATGGCGCTATCTCTTTCACGCATTGCGATGTTGCCACATTGTTTATCAAAAAATTAGAAATTCAACTAATTCACAAAATATTTAATCTCAATCATGAAAATTTATTATTACATATTTGAAAAATATATTTTCTTGACAAATAAAATATGATTAACTATTTAAAACAATAATGAACAGTTAAATTCATCAGATATACCAGTATCAGCTGTTTGGGTGACAAGGCTGAGATCTGGCAACCCTTTTCTCCTATCTTCCTACACTGCCATTATAACCTGGACCTCACTATAATAGTTCATTGAAATTTGAAACAGGAATGATATGGAAAACTTAACAAACATCCACATCTTACCCTTTCAATTATGAATTTGCTTGAGAAATGTAGAAAAATGCTTTGAAAACTCAATGAAAAACTTGAGAAAAGAGACCCACTACAAAACGCTGGGGAACGCTTGGAAAACGCTGTAAAAGCGCCTATATTGGGCGTATGATTGGTGTAATTTTGAAGTTCTCTCATGACAAAATTCTAGACCCTAGATGAACTTTTATACGAAGTTTGAACATTTTCTCTCAATTTATTCTTGAAAAATGTGAGAAAACGCTGGGGAACGCAAGGAAAACGCAATAAAACCGCCCATCTTGGGCATAATTCTGAGTCCTCTTGAAAATTAATACTCAGGTAGAATACTCATCAGCTGTTCGGGTCATGTGGCTCATGCTATGTAGTCTGAACCATGTATGTAGCCATAAAAATAATGATAAACAAGGGCACTGTAACGTCATCACGCCAACTAAAACTACAGACAGTTAATGAATATTCTACAATCCATCCTTGAGTATTTACCTCGATATTTTATTACATCCGACTACATCAAGTTCAATTCTGAACTGAACTAATTTTGTTTTATTTTCAGAATGGAGAAATATCGTCCGAAGATAATCAAGAAGATGATGATCATCAAGAAGATGATGATGACGATGATCATGATGTTGAGGAGGAAAGGGATGCAGACGATGAAGCTGATCTCGATGCCAATGAAGACGATGAGTTTGATAATCTGCGAAATGAAGAAATTGATTTACTTGTAGATATTAAGGTGACTATGGATTCACTGTTTGTTTGGGTAGTGATCTGCATGTGAGTATGAGTTGGTGTGTTTGTGTGTGAGTATGTGATTCAACTGTATGTGCCAATGCTTTGTATGAAAAAGAGATATTAATGTCTTTGTATTCACAAACATTGTGTATGATTGATAACCTGCGTTCAGATGTTCCTCTCAATGCTTTAGGTTTTCAAATGCTGCTAAGAATTGTCAAAAATTGAATCTTCACGGGGTGTTGCTTCACTGCTTCCTCATTCCTTGTCAACGTCCGTTCCATAACATGAAGCCACTCCATAATTATTTGCTGAACTACATTCAATTCAATTCAAAAATATTTATTGGTTCTTCAAAAACAAAGCAAATATAGTTGGGTCAATAATTTACTGAACAGCTTTCACGTGGCATGGGCTGGCCGGATCACTAGCTCTGTGCTAGATTCTTGCATGTTGGCTTCGCAGCTGCAAATGGACACATCATGACCAGTTGATAAAAAGTGCGCACAAGTAGTATTTCTTTGTTTGCAATACTTTGTTTCATGGCCATTCATAGCAACTTGCGGTGACAATGTAATCTCTTACCCCACAGCATGAAAGTTCTGTTCTACATAAAGTCTGTCCGTTTATCATGGCTTTTTTTACTACCGGATCACATTTCACAACCCAATGTACAGTCTTCATGATTTGATCCAAGAAATCCTAAATGCAGACATATGCAGACAGACAGATGTCTGTGCGCAACATTGGATCATCTGGGGAGGGATTATTCGTCCGTCCGTATGCTGCTTTGTTCGTTCGTCTTCATAGATTTTGCATCCAGTGAGTGTAGAATGTACCTTCTATAGTCACTGGTTGCATCAAGTAAATGCCGGCCAGGTTGGTCTAGTAGAAAGGAGCGTTATAGACTTCCGTCTGCTAGCACCGCCTGGTTCGTGGGTTCGAATCCATCTATAACTATGTGAATTCACCAACCCTTTTCCGCAGAGAAGTACATAATTATGTGATTTATGCTATGTAGTCTGAACCATGTATGTAGCCATAAAAATAATGATAAACAAGGGCACTGTAACGTCATCACGCCAACTAAAACTACAGACAGTTAATGAATATTCTACAATCCATCCTTGAGTATTTACCTCGATATTTTATTACATCAAGTTCAATTCTGAACTGAACTAATTTTGTTTTATTTTCAGAATGGAGAAATATCGTCCGAAGATAATCAAGAAGATGATGATCATCAAGAAGATGATGATGACGATGATCATGATGTTGAGGAGGAAAGGGATGCAGACGATGAAGCTGATCTCGATGCCAATGAAGACGATGAGTTTGATAATCTGCGAAATGAAGAAATTGATTTACTTGTAGATATTAAGGTGACTATGGATTCACTGTTTGTTTGGGTAGTGATCTGCATGTGAGTATGAGTTGGTGTGTTTGTGTGTGAGTATGTGATTCAACTGTATGTGCCAATGCTTTGTATGAAAAAGAGATATTAATGTCTTTGTATTCACAAACATTGTGTATGATTGATAACCTGCGTTCAGATGTTCCTCTCAATGCTTTAGGTTTTCAAATGCTGCTAAGAATTGTCAAAAATTGAATCTTCACGGGGTGTTGCTTCACTGCTTCCTCATTCCTTGTCAACGTCCGTTCCATAACATGAAGCCACTCCATAATTATTTGCTGAACTACATTCAATTCAATTCAAAAATATTTATTGGTTCTTCAAAAACAAAGCAAATATAGTTGGGTCAATAATTTACTGAACAGCTTTCACGTGGCATGGGCTGGCCGGATCACTAGCTCTGTGCTAGATTCTTGCATGTTGGCTTCGCAGCTGCAAATGGACACATCATGACCAGTTGATAAAAAGTGCGCACAAGTAGTATTTCTTTGTTTGCAATACTTTGTTTCATGGCCATTCATAGCAACTTGCGGTGACAATGTAATCTCTTACCCCACAGCATGAAAGTTCTGTTCTACATAAAGTCTGTCTGTTTATCATGGCTTTTTTTACTACCGGATCACATTTCACAACCCAATGTACAGTCTTCATGATTTGATCCAAGAAATCCTAAATGCAGACATATGGAGACAGACAGATGTCTGTGCGCAACATTGGATCATCTGGGGAGGGATTATTCGTCCGTCCATATGCTGCTTTGTTCGTTCGTCTTCATAGATTTTGCATCCAGTGAGTGTAGAATGTACCTTCTATAGTCACTGGTTGCATCAAGTAAATGCCGGCCAGGTTGGTCTAGTAGAAAGGAGCGTTATAGACTTCCGTCTGCTAGCACCGCCTGGTTCGTGGGTTCGAATCCATCTATAACTATGTGAATTCACCAACCCTTTTCCGCAGAGAAGTACATAATTATGTGATTTATCTATAACTATCTGAATTTTCTAATAACGTATTTGAATAGGGCTACTTGATGTGTTGTAAAATGGAAAATAACTCTATACAACCCTATTGTTTTTAAAACTTTTAAAAGAAAAGGGTCTTCTAAATATGATTATCCATCTATTTGTATAGTCATATAGAATTACTTAGTTATAGATAGTGACTTTATTTTTTATTTTATATAAAAAAGTTTTAAAAACAGAAGGGTTCTATGGTATTAGTTTTATCAATTAACTATCTTAATATGTTGCTATCTGTAACTATTTAGTTCTATATGACTTACATATCTATAGATGACTTCACGTACATATGGATAATTCTCATGGATTAGAAGATCGTCAAATATTTGTAAATAATTTAAAGGAATAACTGGTAAACCGATCGCTATATATAAGAGATTGATGTTAATCTTTGACTATTTAAGTTGACAATCTATGAAAACCTACTATTACTGAGACTGTGGTGTAGAATATTCTCAAAGCTTCAAAATGATATCTAGTTGGATGCTGTAAGTTAATTTTCCACGGCTGGAGCGTCATTGGAAAAAGAGAGAAAAGTACTGTCTGCAGCGGAAATCACGTTTTTCCTCCATATTAGGCCTTTGCCAAACCTGACAATTGGATCAGGTGTAGATCACGTGTATCTCAGTAATCCTTGAAGGTTTATTTACTGAAAACTTGACGCACTGGAATCTTGAATAATTCAAAATAAGCCTATAACCATCCTCGGTAAATTAAGAATCTGTATGCAAAATTTCAAGTTAATCAGTCCAGTTGTTGAGACGTGATGTTGCGTCATTTAGTGTATTGTGTAAACCACTACACGTTCTTTACAATAAGCCAAATCGTTTCTTTACAATATTATAGATTTGTTTGATGTTTGGATTGCAGGATCCAGTTGGTGATGAGTTGTTGGTTGCCTCTGGTGAAGGGGACACTATTAATAACAAAAGGGACTCTATTCACACCGATGACAATATTCAGAACGATGACGCGCATCCTGACTTGCAACCCGAGAACGAGCACATCATGACCCGCGGCGAGAACGTTAGTAATCAAAATACCAAATCAAATTTATTGCCTCATATAATAACACAAAAAAGTAATACATCGTGGCACAAAAGTCACTGGACAGATGATTTTAATCAATAGCTAGACGTAGTACAATAGTTTTCGTCCATGATGTTGGTATTACCTTAGAGAAAAAATAGGACAAGAAAAAATCCCATGGCACAGGGCGTTTGTGTTTCAATTTTCAAAGTCAACTCATACAGTTAACTCTGTTAACTCATACAGTTAACTCTGTTAATTCATACAGTTAACTCTGTAATAGTTTTCGTCCGTGATGTTGGTATTACCTTGAAGAAAAAACAGCACAAGAAGAATTCCCATGGTATAGGGCATTTATGTTCCAATTTGCAATGTTATCTAAAGCTAATAGTCCTGGTACATCATTTAGTAGTAAAATAGTCCACGTTTTAGAAACATTTTATAAGACTACATCATCAAGGTAAATAGATGGAAGGTAGAATGCTCATCAGCTGTCCGGGTCGTGTTTATCTTGTAAGAGTAATGATAAACGAGGGCGCTGTGACGTCATCACGCCAACATAAAACTACAAACAGTTGATGAGTATTCTGCAAACTTAACTAGAGCATCACTGATAATTGAAAAATACTGTATAAATTATTGAAAATTTTAAAACTTGAAAATAAACTAAAACTCAGGCTCAACTCACACTTACGCGACTCAGGTCGAGAAGAGACTCGACTCTAGTCGAGAGCATGTGTTTTCAAATGGGCGACGTCGCGGAGACTAGAATCGACTGGTCTGAGTGTCACCATTTAGAAACATTATGCTCCCGACTAGAGTCGAGTCTCTTGTCGACCTGAGTCGCGTAAGTGTGAGTTGAGCCTAAGAGTAATGCTGTCGGTGCCGATGCACTACCACTGAGATTCATCAAACTAATATTCGTTTTTTTAATACAAGTTTTAAAATTTTCAATTATTTACATATTTTTCAGTTATCAGTGATGCTCTAGTTGAGTATTCTTATTCAATTTGGTTTTCAACTTTTCTAAATTCCCAGTTTATGAATATTTTGGATTCAAAATTGCACAAAAATCATAAAGTGTAAACATAATCTATTTTTGGACAATTTCTATCCAAATTTGGGGAAGGAACAGTTTTGAGCTTTAAGCTTGTTGCACCTTTCCCAATCATTCATAGTTGAGAATGATATTGTTTGTATCAATGTATAAATAAATAATAAATAAATCCATCCTTGAGTATTCACCCTGTTACTTTATTACATGCAACTACATTTAATAAAATTCTGAACCGAGCCAATTTTGTTCTATTTTCAGGAAGAAGGTACAGCTCATGCAGAGATCACATTGCAGGTATCTATAGCACTCCAAAGACTCGAAGATTCAAGAAGACTTGAGGAGGTTCAACAAGAAGATACAGATGAGGAACATTATGAAGAGGAAGACATTAATGTCAGCGAAAGTGAAGATGAGGACGATCTTGAGGATGTTGATGATGAAGATGATGATGATGATGATGATGATGATGACGATGAAGAAGATGATGAAGAAGAAGACGATGAAGAAGATGAAGATGATGATGATTATGATGTCAAAGATGATGTCAAAAACATAATCCATCGATTTACGTATTTGCTGGGAAATGATATTAGAAGCTTAATGCTATACCGTTCTATATTTAACGGTATTGCGAAGGTAACTATATGGATTTACTTTTTGTTTGGGTACTGGTCTGCATGTGAGTAGAATTGCGTTTGTTTTTGTGTGTATGTGATTTAATTGTAATTAACTGAATTGCTTGAATGAAATAAAAACACATATATCATACTCAGTCGAATTGCTTGAAGTTCCAGTTCAAATACTTGAAATTCAGATCTTCCAAAGTTTACAGTTACTTATGAATTTCTTTCTCTAAAAAAGATACAAAGTATTTATTAAACTCAGGCACTTGATGTATGTTAATGACTCACCCTTAGCTATAGGAGAAGATAGAGTAAAGATATACATATAGATAAAAATATAAATCTGAGTACCCTTTTAAAATTATTTCGTCACGACATGTTTCGGCTACTAATGTCATTATCAAGTAGTCTTGATAAAGGCATTAGTAGCCATTATCAAGTCTTGATGAAGGCATTAGTAGCCATTATCAAGTCTTGATAAAGGCATTAGTAGCCATTATCTAGTCTTGATAAAGGCATTAGTAGCCATTATCTAGTCTTGATAAAGGCATTAGTAGCCATATCAAGTCTTGATGAAGGCATTAGTAGCCATTATCAAGTCTTGATAAGGCATTAGTAGCCATTATCTAGTCTTGATAAAGGCATTAGTAGCCATTATCAAGTCTTGATAAAGGCATTAGTAGCCATTATCTAGTCTTGATAAAGGCATTAGTAGCCATTATCAAGTCTTGATAAAGGCATTAGTAGCCATTATCTAGTCTTGATAAAGGCATTAGTAGCCATTATCTAGTCTTGATAAAGGCATTAGTAGCCATTATCAAGTCTTGATAAAGGCATTAGTAGCCATTATCTAGTCTTGATAAATGCATTAGTAGCCATTATCTAGTCTTGATAAAGGCATTAGTAGCCATTATCTAGTCTTGATAAAGGCATTAGTAGCCATTATCTAGTCTTGATAAAGGCATTAGTAGCCATTATCTAGTCTTGATAAAGGCATTAGTAGCCATTATCTAGTCTTGATAAAGGCATTAGTAGCCATTATCTAGTCTTGATAAAGGCATTAGTAGCCATTATCTAGTCTTGATAAAGGCATTAGTAGCCATTATCTAGTCTTGATAAAGGCATTAGTAGCCATTATCTAGTCTTGATAAAGGCATTAGTAGCCTTATCTAGTCTTGATAAAGGCATTAGTAGCCATTATCTAGTCTTGATAAAGGCATTAGTAGCCATTATCTAGTCTTGATAAAGGCATTAGTAGCCATTATCAAGTCTTGATAATGGCATTAGTAGCCATTATCTAGTCTTGATAAAGGCATTAGTAGCCATTATCAAGTCTTGATAATGGCATTAGTAGTCGAAACATGTCATGACGAAATAATTTTAAAAGGGTACTCAGATTTATATTCAAAAGTAGCCCTAAGGAAAAAAGATAAAGATATACATGTATGCAGATGATACAGCAGTGCAGGTGAATAATAAATGTTGAAATTTAGTTCAAAGTTTAATAGATAATGCAAATATTGGTAAAGAAGACTGGACAGCTACCAACTCACTCAGTCTGGCTATTAACAAAACCTATAATAACATACAAATATCTCAATATGATCTATCACTAAGTAATTCCAAATTAATAAAAGAATATAAAAATCTTGAAGCACCCTTTATTTTTTTAAAAACTTTGAAATATTTCAACAACTAGTTTCAGTGATCACACCATCGTCCATGGTCCATCGTCCATAGTGTGATCACCGAAACTAGTTGTTGAAATATTTCAAAGTTTTTAAAAAATAAAGGGCGCTTTAAGATTTTTATATTGTTTTATTAATTTAAAAAGTAGCCCATGTGAAGTGGTTCTAACCAGTTATGTTTTCCAACAGAATACTACTACAGCACTGCACATCAGCGCTTGGCTGGGACATGAGACATTGGCACTTAGATTGTTGAAGAAAGGAAGAAATGTTGATGTCAATGCTCGAGATATTGGAGGGCGAACTGCTCTCCACATGGCTGCCTGGAAAGGCCACAGTGAAATCATTCAAATACTCCTGGAACACGGCGCTCACCCGAGGGTCATCAGTCGCCAAGCAGCTACTCCTTTGGGTGAGTCCACATACCTTTTCATGGTTCCCTGTTTTCACCATAATTATTGATCTCTTAAATCTACAGGCACATCGACTTTTATTCTAAACTCAAATTCGGCAAAGCAGATATTGCTATCCTTTTCAGCTCCGCAACGTTTCCAGAACGTATTTCAACAATGTAGGTATACAATTTATTAATTTGCTCAATTATGAAAAAATGTATGATTCATTAATTGAAAAATATATTTTCTTGGCCAATAAAATATAAATGATTATTTTAAACAATAAAGAATGAATAGTTAGTATTACATATATGAAATTCTGGTGTGGTACACTCACACAACTTTCCTTGCTCATATTTGAAACTACGATCAGACTTCTGTTTATGTGTGTATATAATTGTTTTCAGAGTACTTTTTCCTTTGTGTAAATTGTGAAATTCGATGATTTTCTTTAGTCATTTTTTTAAAGTCGTCAAAAAAGGCTGTTCTACAGATGAAATATCTCGACTTGTGTTCTTTTTATGAACTGCGCTACCTACCTACATCATGCACGAGAAGTAGGTTAGTAAGTTCATTTCTCAAGGATGGGGTGGACCCCCCATTAGTTTCCCAGAAAGGAGACTCATGCCAGTTGATAGAGCTGATAAATAACTATACGGGGTATGAATTTCAAAAAAATCGTTCAACTTATTTTTGAGAAAATCATGAAAAACATGGTTTTTTAGTAATTATCCGCCATTTTTTTTCAAGAATATTTCGGAGCTCCTGCAATTTTACCAGAAATGAGACTCATGTCAGTTGATAGGGATTATAAATAGCTATCCATGGTATAAATTTGAAGAAAATCGTTAGAGCCGTTTTTGAGAAAACCGTGAAAAACATGGGTTTTTAGTAATTATCCGCCATTTTTTTTCAAGAACATTACGGAGCTCCTGCAATTTTCTCAGGAATGAGACTCATGCCAGTTTATAGAGCTGATAAATAACTATACGGGGTATGAATTTGAAGAAAATCGTTAGAGCCGTTTTCGAGAAAAACGTGAAAAACATGTTTTTTTAGTAATTATCCGCCATTTTTTCCGCCATCTTGAATTGAATTTCATTGAATTTCTTATTGTCGGGTCCTCATGGTATAAGGACCTTAAGTTTAAAATTTCAAGTCAATCGGTTAATTAGGAATGGAGTTATCGTGTTCACAGACATACACACACACACACACACACACACACACACACACACACACACCACACACACACACACACACACACACAAACACACACACAGACCAACACCCAAAAATCATGTTTTTGGACTCAGGGGACCTTGAAACTTATAGAAAACTTGAAATTGGGGTACCTTAATTTTTTTGGAAAGCAATACTTTCCTTACCTATGGTAGTAGGGCAAGGAATAGTTATTTGTGCAACTAGTGCGCAAAGTGACAGTTTGCTGCACCGAAAGAAACGTTTACGCCCGAGCCGTAGGTGAGGGCGGAATGGTTTCTTGAGTGCAGCAGAGGAACTTTCATTAAGTTGCAGCACGTATTTCACATAAAGTTTTTCCTACAGTTACCATTGAATATGAGAAGTGGGTAATTATGGGTAAAATTGCCTGAAATGCATCAAATGTTTTTCTGTGTAATTTTATTATTGATAAAAACCTTAATCCTAAAATCCTAAAGTCCTCGTTGTCCTTTGTTATAATATATACTTAATAATTTGCTCGTTGTGCTTCGTTGTACCTCTGCTCACTATAGCAGCCCAGTCACTGTTACCAACTTCATTTTGATTTTGCTGCACTGTTGCTCCATATAACCTACTAAGTATTTTGCGTTGCCATGTTGCAAATCTGGAGTGCAGAAAAAAATTTTCCCGCACTAGAGCGGAAAAGTGATTCTTTGCGTTCTGTAATCAGTGCAGCAATGGCCACTTTTCAAGGTAACTGTAGGAAAAGTAAAAAATAGTCAGCGCTTCTGAAACGCCCGTATAATTGGGGCCTTCAAGATAACATAGGCAATGATCGGAATATGAATGACCAGATACCTCCAATGAACAGAATAACTCTCATGTATCTTCTTACACTGAATTGGAATTTTACAATGTTCTGAATAGCTTCCATGTGTGAATCTATTCGTATTCGGCACCAATACAGCTGCACTGATCATTTTTATTCCACCCAATTTATGCTTATAAGATAATTATTCAGCTAAAAAATTCTGGAAATTATTATATAGGATGGTTCACTAACGAGAAAAACCCTGAAATTGCAGCCAAGCTTTTTATTGTGATTATTCAAATATGTATGCAATTTCTTTGATTATAATTATAATAAATTGATGTAATAATGCATTGTGACAAGCTCTAAATGTACTGTACTTGTATTTATAGTTGAATAAAAATATTTCCATTTCAAAAAGGAAAATTGGACACTTTTCTAATGCCAGCAAAATATTATAATTCAAGTATTAATATATTATTTGTTCGAAAATAATTTTTTTTAATACTTTTTTCAGCGATCGCTCTTCAGGAGGGACACAATGACTGCATAAAAATACTTGCGACAGCATGTGGAGAATCTGAGCAAGAGAAACTAAGCAATTATGGGATATTGTTTGAAAAGCCCCACCTATGGTGTGAGTACACAAATTGTGTTTATTTATATCGAATTTACATATGAATAATTTCCTTATTAATAATAAACTTACTTCATGTTTTATGTATAATCAGATAAATAGTAGACCTATTGAATGAAATTATCCAAATATTATTAGTAGGTATATATTTGAGTTTATTGCACTAAAGTAAATATCATGTTAAATTAAATCAACTCAAAATCAATCACTTTATCATGTAATAAATGATACATTGTGTTGACTATGTTATATTGATATTGTATTTCATTGCTTTCACATTGATTCTAGTATATGCTTAGTTTGTAGATTATAATGTGTATTAATGTTAGATTTTAGTGATGTTTTAGTTTTTGCTGTGTTGAATAGAGAAAATATTCTATTCTATTCTATAACTAAGACTATAATGTTAATAGGTTTGAAGCCTATTTGTATTAATATTGACTTGGAGTAGGCCTACTTAGGGCCAAAATATTATATCAAATTATTATGCTATAAAAATAATGATTATGCTATCTAAAATATTGAGAAGTCGTACTAACTAATGAAATTATTTTTCATACCATTCTACATATATTTTTTTATTTGATCTAAAATACCGTAGGTCTATGATATTTTCAAAGGAAATTCTAAATAATGTGTAGCCTACTTAACTGGTAATGTTTTTTGAGATTTTAGTATTTTAAGTAGAAATTGCGTAGAATCGCACATAATTTGAGGTCTTTTACAAATATTTCCAGGAGAGGACCCCCAGCCATCTCCTGTTGTATGTGTGTTCGCGTTGAGGAATAGAAAGAATCATCTCGACCAATGGCAAGCGAGCATTCATGACTACTGAGTTTTAATATTAATCGGACGACAAATAATGTTTGTCTTAATTGTTAAATTTATCGTATTGATTTCAAAATAATTTTGATTTGATTTCAAATATATGTTACACGATACCTGAAGATTTATGTAACTTGATGAAAATCGTGTTTGTAAAATCTATTTAATGGTTGATTGTTCATTTTTGCTAGTTTATTAATAGTGCCTGAAAATTTAAACGATTTTATGTAGATGAAAGACGAGGGAATATGTTATATTATGCTTTATTTGATTGCTTTATTTGTTGCTTGTGTAATTGTTTGAATAGTTATAAATTTTTTATAGGAAAAGAAAGAAGAATTTGTAAAGAGTATTGTGCTTTTGTTTGAAAACTTATGAAATGTTTCATAAAAGCAACTGGCTGGTGGTGTTGTAAGTAATTATATTATTGAGAAAAAATTTATAAGTAGTATAAGATAAATAGTTAATGTGTAATTACATTTTACTTTTTTACATTTTTTCGTTTATATTTTTTAAGACTCGTATCTGAGGTACTCAAGATTTTTCAGACTGAATGAAACTGATAGTTCAAACTATAATAATAAGGACCCGATTGCACAAACATTTATAGAGTTTAACGGTGATAAAATGCTGATTGATGATGACCTCTTACGCTTCTCTCGTTGGTTCTAGTGACATCATCTAATCATGGCTGAAATCAAAAAATAGTTTCGTGCAACCAGGAATAAGTCTAATTAACTAAAGATGAGTCATTAATCCAACACATGGGTTCATGATAAATAGTTATAGTTTATATACTGTAGATGAATATTTATAGAATGGATTTCAAAATAATTTTGATTTGATTTCAAATATATGTTACACGATACCTGAAGATTTATGTAACTTGATGAAAATCGTGTTTGTAAAATCTATTTAATGGTTGATTGTTCATTTTTGCTAGTTTATTAATAGTGCCTGAAAATTTAAACGATTTTATGTAGATGAAAGACGAGGGAATATGTTATATTATGCTTTATTTGATTGCTTTATTTGTTGCTTGTGTAATTGTTTGAATAGTTATAAATTTTTTATAGGAAAAGAAAGAAGAATTTGTAAAGAGTATTGTGCTTTTGTTTGAAAACTTATGAAATGTTTCATAAAAGCAACTGGCTGGTGGTGTTGTAAGTAATTATATTATTGAGAAAAAATTTATAAGTAGTATAAGATAAATAGTTAATGTGTAATTACATTTTACTTTTTTACATTTTTTCGTTTATATTTTTTAAGACTCGTATCTGAGGTACTCAAGATTTTTCAGACTGAATGAAACTGATAGTTCAAACTATAATAATAAGGACCCGATTGCACAAACATTTATAGAGTTTAACGGTGATAAAATGCTGATTGATGATGACCTCTTACGCTTCTCTCGTTGGTTCTAGTGACATCATCTAATCATGGTTGAAATCAAAAAATAGTTTCGTGCAACCAGGAATAAGTCTAATTAACTAAAGATGAGTCATTAATCCAACACATGGGTTCATGATAAATAGTTATAGTTTATATACTGTAGATGAATATTTATAGAATGGACTGGAAAAGCAAGAGGGGAGAGAAAAGAGACAAAACTTGCAAAATGATAAATAAATTTGTAGAGTAAGCGTGAATATTTTTGTCGGTTCAACGTTCCTTTTTACTTGAATTTATTGGAGGGATAAATATTATGTGAATCAGTTTTTTGGATTTTCTATAACTACAATTAATAAGATGTGTTCAATTTTATAAATAATTAAAGATTTGTATTTCTTAAGTTGTTTGTTCCATCATTCCTATTCACTAGTTAAACCTTATGACTACTGGGTGTACAATCTAATTTTAACTGTATTTTAAAGTAATATGATCAGAATTAGGTACTATCACAGATACATCAACAGACATTAGAAAATTGTTGTATTTGGTACTATTAAATGTAATATTTTTCAATGTGCCAGACGCTTCAATACGTAAGTTTGAGTAGGTAAGTCTTTTTGGATTCCATATCATCAACTGCCATCGTCAATTCGATCATAACATGAATTCTGCTGTGTTGCTTATCCATACTTTTTCACTATTAAAATTGAACTTGAATTGTGACGAATCGGAAAGTAAGCTTTTACAATTTCATTACGTTAAAAGATAATGATTAATATGTATCACCATTTGTAACTAATGTTGTATTTTTTGTAAATATTGGGGGCTCCACCACTTCTCAGATGGGAAGAAAAGTTACAAAGGAGATACATAGCTGAAGATTATAGAGCAGATATTTTAAAGAAATAAAAAGAAGAAATCATTATAAGAAATACAAATTTTATTGCTTTACAAAATTATTAAAAAAAGAAATTAATTTGAAATGTAGAAGTTATTAGTTTTTATAATTTACGTCACCGCAATTGGATTTAATGTACGTGTGACCGGGCTATTCTCTTCAACATTTAAACTTCAAAAATAGGAAGAATATTACTATTTATTTAGTACAATTGCTTTTAGGAAATTATCCTATAGCAGGTTGGCATTATTTACAAAATTCAATTACAATAGCAAACAAATCATTACAGAAAATATAACTATTTTATATATTACTACAGAATATTACTATTTTCTGTCCGATGGTAGAAGGGAATTGTAATAAACTAAAGTAGCATGAATTTAAAGTTTTTGGAGGCATCATGAATTAAGTTTGTAGAGTAAATATTGATGTGGAATTTTTCCATAATTGAAGAAACTTGAGTTGTTGTCAAAATATCCACTTTATTTTAATACAAATTAATATTTCACAGGAGCATGCTTTCGTGTGTGCTCACACATCATCAGCTGTAAGCTGATGAAGTAAGTATGTTTTAAGTTGTGTGTGAGCACAAAATGAAGTGAATTTTTTGACATCACAAGTCTCTTCAATTTTTGGGGGCATTTGATATGGAGCACAATAATGCTGAATGTCATCTTTTTGTATTGTAGAGTCCCGAAGGGGAGTAGAATTTATTATTTTACAAAATGATTTTCTGTTGTGGTATTTGGCAAACTGTGGTTGAAGTATCAACCGCATTTATGGCATAAACCGTGGCTCTCTATATATGACAATATATAGCTCTATAGCTGGAGGTGTACTGGACAGAAAAATAATGTTTCCATAACCAAGACAACGAGATGAAATCTCTGGGATAATCCACACAGAAATAACAGCAGACAGAGACGTGATACGATCATGGCACAAACGTGGAGTTTACAAAGCACCTCAGAATGGCCATTCAACGGCATTTAGTTCTATTCTATTCACCCAACAATATTTTTGTCCACATTTAAAACAAGTGGTGAGGAAGTGGCATGCCCGTTCATTCACGAGATACAGCGCAACTGAATGAAATACGGCATAACGTCCGTTCCACAGACGGGGAACGGGCAAGAAAATGACCACCTGCGTCACATCCGACGTCCGTTTGTGTGAATCGGACCTTACCTGTTATTGTACAGTACGTGTTGGGCAGGGGGGTATGGATGATTTGAAATAACAGTTACACACTCATTTTTAAACGAAACTCAACATGTATCTTTTTAGTGTGTAACTTGGATGTTGCCATTATAAAAATTAAAGAAGAAAAAATTAAAACATTGAAATGTTTGTCCGTAAAATGCAGTTCGTTTTTGTCCTTACACTCCTGTAAGACGTTGTGAGAAGCTGTCCATACTCCTCTGAATCATTGCCCGTGGTACCGCTCGAATTTCTTGTGTTATTGTTTCACTCGGGGCTTCAAGGGTTCGTGATTTGTTTATGTATACACGTGCTTTTAGGTAGCCCCATAAAAATAATTATTGGCTCTTACTTTTTTTGAGAAAACGGTCGAACCGTCACTGTCAATAAGGATCGTTACCTAACGATGCTGCGTGAATTTGTTCTGCCACAATTGAGAAGACGTATCAACGTCAACACTGTATGGTTCCAACAAGATGGGGCGACATGCCATAGATCGAGAGCAGCTATGGAATTTCTAAGGCAGACCTTCCCTGGACGTCTCATTTCGTTTCGTGGAATGGCCTCCTCGGTCGTCACCGGTAGGGTTGCCACCTTTTTTTGTGAAAAATAGAATTCATTGGTAATCACAGGCCGAAAAATATAGTGCTGTAGGTTTAAATAAAGTACATGTCATTTTACCTGTATATTAAAAAAGTTCTGTCAGCATAGTTCTTTGTGGCATTCTTATATACTCACAAGAATACACATAATTGACTTGAATATCAGTGATTACTATTCAAATCCATTATAATTATCCTATTATTTATAACTAATGATAGAATAATTCGATTTACCCAAATAAGATCATGCAAGATAGCTTGGAAAGTTATTGATTATATACTGGTATGAAGTAAATAATCATAAATCGTTAAATAGATAAATTAATTTCATTTGTTACAAAGCACACGCTCTTACAGTAGAATAATGTATAGTATAGTATCATAGAAAAAAACATATAATTTATTTTATTTAATCCAATAAAGTTATAGAATTGGTCTTCTAAATTCAAAATGTAAGTTATACGCCTTGAAAAAATGAATAGTATTGTTGCTCTTCAACAATTTAATCAACTCTAGGCTATTGCAAAATAATTCGAGGTACAGACGATTATGAAAATTAATGCAAAAAAATGCACCCCTTTGGCCAAAGCCTGAGATAATTATGTGTACTCCTCAAAATACAATTTTGACTGATTTATTAAAAACACATTATAAAAACTTATTTAAGCCATTTTCAAGTTCAAATGAGAATATATAAATAAATAACAAAAGTATTGACTAATTTATGTACATGTATGACTATTCTCCATATGCTCTATTTCTTGGTTTGCATAATTTTATCAAAAATGGGATTGTCTAAATCGAGTTGAATGATATTTATTAGATTATTTCTATTCAATTTTGCTGTAGTGTAGATATGAAAATCTTCTTTTACATTTAATTTACTGCTTTTTCCTCCAACGTTTAAAATCTTCATATCAATATATTAATGGTTGTCTTCTATCAAGTGCTTCACAAGGCTGATTATTGAGTAGTATTTTTTTAGAGCTTGAATGTGCTCCTGGAAAAATAAATAATGGGTGTTTCATGTTTTTAATAACTTTTATAAGTATCCCATGTAAATAAAGTAATTTTGATTGAATATTCAAAATACAATACATGAATATAATGGAATAGAAAATGAGTTCAATAATGAAATGCCCTGGTAACGTATAGGTATTTGGTGGAGCAGTCCGTTCCATTTGTTACCTGCTACCTGTTACTTTCTATCAGTAAAAATGTCAATTTATTTGAAATCTGACAGTCTCTGCCACTCTAATAATCTAAAATGTTTTGATTTCCTCGTACTTTATTATATAGCACTTTATTGAGCAAAATAAAGTATTTTTGCGTACTTCATCTTGCTTACAAAGTATAAAGTACAAGACCTCCAAATAAAGTACAATACTTTATTATATAGTACGGGTGGCAACCCTAGTTACCGGACCTGTCACCTTGTGACTATTTATGGGGATACCTAAAAGCACGTGTTTAAATAAACAAATCACGAACCCTTGAAGCCCCGAGTGAAAAAATAACACAAGAAATTCGAGCGGTACCACCTGCAATGATTCAGAAGAGTATCACAACGGGAACGCGCCAACCATTCTCCCCGACAACTGTTCTCCCCGACAGCCGATCACCTTTTCAAACCAGTTTTTAGGGTATCGGTTGTCGCCGGTCAACGCCGTCAACCGTTCTCCTTTTCGAGCAGGTTTCAGTAGGGGATCGGATGTCGGGGAGAACAGTTGTCGGAAGCGCTCGAGGAGAACGGTTGTCGGGAACGCTTCCAACAGACGTTCTCCTTCTTTTCAGTAGGAGAACGGATGTCGGGGAGAATGGTTGTCGGAAGCGCTCGAGGAGATCAGTTGTCGGGAACGCTCCCGACAAACGTTCCCCTCACCACATCACATGAAATCACCATTCTGGCTGGCTCTCTCCTTGAAACTTGAAAATGAAGTCACATGAATCCTATGTATCATGCTATTAAACCAGATTACTAGATACTGTACTATACAACTAGTTCTGATACTATAAAACTAGTTCTGATATTCTGATTGTCTTTGTTAAGTTCTGATATTCTGATCATCTTTGTTAAGTCTATATTCAAATTAATATTCTTGTGCAATGTCAATGCACATTACTTCAAAAGTTCTGAAATGGTTTGGAATTAATATATATGAAATGCAATGTTCAAAATATATATTAATAGTCATCTAAAAGCATTGTGCATGACAAGGCCGCAGCATTGATATTAATTTTAACTTCATATAGCTCTATATCCATCCCTTACACCTTACAGGCTCGAAATCCTCATTAATTACTCTAGTCGTAAATCTAACAGGAAGCATCAAATTGTTTTGATTGTATCTTTTTACTGATTAAAATTATTCATTCATTCATGTGCAGGAGTTTGGGAATATAAATATTCTCTTTCTTCTAATATTTGCAGTTATATAAATCATAACATCAACAAGCTTTACTTCCAATAATCAATTCATAGAATGTGTTAAACAGAGTCTGTGATGGTACTACTTTCGCGCCTGCTACAAGTCAATGCCCAATAGGGGATCAGATGTCGGGGAGAACAGTTGTCGGAAGCGCTCGAGGAGAACGGTTGTCAGGAACGCTTCCGACAGACGTTCTCCTTTTTTTCAGTAGGAGAACGGATGTCGGGGAGAACGGTTGTCGGAAGTGCTCGAGGAGAACGGTTGTCGGGAACGCTTCTGACAGACGTTCTCCTTCTTTTCAGTAGGAGAACGGATGTCGGGGAGAATGGTTGTCGGCATTGGCATATTTCAGCAGGGTATTGGCTGTCGCCTACGGTCAAAATCAAGAGGAGAATGGTTGTCGGGGAGAACGGTTGTCAGCGACCCACAACGGGAACGCGCCAACCATTCTCCCCGACAACTGTTCTCCCCGACAGCCGATCACCTTTTCAAACCAGTTTTTAGGGTATCGGTTGTCGCCGGTCAACGCCGTCAACCGTTCTCCTTTTCGAGCAGGTTTCAGTAGGGGATCGGATGTCGGATGTCATCACAACGTCTTACAGGAGTGTATGGACAAAAACGTACAGCATTTTTACAGATGTTATTTTCCGTTCATATTCAATGTTTTAATTTTTTCCTCTTCAATTTTTATAATGGCAACATCCAAGTTACACACTAAAAAAATACATTTTGAATTTCGTTTAAAAATGGGTGTGTTAACTTTATTTCAAATTATCCATTCCTCCCTGCCCAACCATGTATTTCATGTCCAGTCAACAGGCAATGTGGCATGAGTAGTCCGCTTACAAACAGTAACAGCTGCCAGTGGGTTACCAACATATTTACTGTTATAATAGTATATACATTTTTTTGATCTGTCTGTAGTGTTGGAATCTTTGAATTCATACTTACATTGGTTTGTTACGTACGATGGATATTTGTTGCGCCTCCCTCTTATAGTCCGTACAAAATTACTTCTGACTTGGAGGAATATGCTTCGAAGAGAAATGGAGGGAGATCAGCCAATTACAGTGATTGATAGTCATAGGTAGAAGCGCAGTTGTCAGTCGTCTGACTGCTTTCAGACAGGAAACTTTGCATGTGTAGCATGAGCACATGAACAGTCACTAAAAGTTGGAGAACGCTGGCCGCTTCAAAACGGCAACATCGCGCCTCTGTATCCCTCCCGCTGTATGCTTTCTCTGCTGCGCATGTCCATCCCAAGTAAGAAGTAATTTTTTACAGAGTAAAGCTGCGAACATAGAAAAACTATTTAGTTAATGCTTTCACTACAAGGATGTGGAAAAGTAAATAGAATAATTCAAGTCAAAGATTTTACATTTCTCTTCATGTTTTTCCGCATTTGCGGTTCAATGTAGCTACAGATTTTCATGAAATTTGACAGGAATGTTCCTTTTTGAGTTGCATGTCAATGTATGTGTAAAGCTAGGTTTCCACATTCATGTAGCTCAGCTATATAGCTCTGCTACAAGTTCAAAAAGTGACACTGGAGATCTGCTATATGGGCCGGGCTATATAGCAGGTTTAAGCCCATTTTCTCAGCTATATAGCAGAAAATGAGCTATCCAAAATTTTCGGTATACATCAAAGAGAATCTGAGCTATATTTAGCTCTGCTACATGTCAATTTTTGTTTATAGCAGATCTAGATGTAGCTGCTCTGTCCTTGAAGGAAGGCTGCCGCAGCTGTTTACTGCTGTTTAGTGCCTGCTGGGTTTACACCAGATATACTGTACTCATTTGTTATCAGAGTGCTAGTAGGTTACTGCACATTGCGAGCATTTCTTTTTGGTTCATATATTATTGTGCAATGATGGAGAGTGAATTTGACTGGAATGAGACAAAATTATCCAATATCTTCTTTCTATTCTCTGTGCTGAAAATATCACAGTAGCTGCGGCGAAAGCAGCAGCACAATAATATATAAATCAAAAAAGAAATGCTCGCAATGTGCAGTAACCTACTAGCACTCTGATAACAAATGAGTACAGTATATCTGGTGTAAACCCAGCAGGCACTAAACAGCTGCAAACAGCTGCGGCAGCCTTCCTTCAAGGACAGAGCAGCTACATCTAGCTCTGCTATAAACAAAAATTGGCAGTTAGCAGAGCTACATAAAATTAGCGTTAAATCTACTTATAGCAGAGCTACATCTAGCAGAGCTACATCTAGCAGAGCTATATGTAGCTGACAGAGCTATATTATGTAGCTCAAATTTTATATAGCTCTCCAGCTACATAGTGTAAACGTAGCTTAAGGTTTTTTTGTTGAAATTTTGCATTCCAAGTATCATAATTATGAAAGGCAAAGAAAATGTTTAATACTGTAATATTACTATATACCTGAAATTATTGAAATACAATAAAATTTATCAAGTACCCTATTTATTTTATCAAAAGCAACTAGTTTCAATTCGTCCCAACAGCCAAAATAGAACTTAGTTAGAAGAGCTAACTTTAATTATTGTGTTTCTGTAAACATATTATGTAACTTATATGGTGAGAGAAAATGAATCAACCAACAAATTTTATATAAAACTGTTTTATTTCAGCTACAAAAATGATAATGGATTAGAAAATAGCATACACTGAGCAACTGAATTTACTACAAAATTGCACAGTACTTTACAAAATATTACAGAAATCTTGGATAATACATAAGTTTCAGAAAATCATAATTATCAATTGCATTAAATGTGAAAAAATGTCAATGCATTTTTTCAGGGATGAAAAATAATAAAAATTGTCATAAATATAGGCTATTATTACATATTCATCAATTACAAATTGTACAAGTACTATTACATTTTTATTACAATTATAAATTTTAATTGGCAATCTTGCATAAATGAATATTGACGAACCAAAATGACAAAGGCACTGGATCTGGGTCTCATGGATTGTTAATTAGATTAGTTTTAGTTCTGCATTTTTTTATTTGACAAGATAAAATTTTAGACCTTGAATATTTAAATTTTGTGAATAAAGATTGATATCTATTATAATTGGTAACTGAAGTATGAGATCAATTTGAGGAAGCTAAGCTTCTTTTGTTAGTCTGAAAATAAGTCTAGTCAATTGCTATCTTGTGGCCCAGTTAATGATATTTACAAAGTATTAATGAGATCTGTTGATGTTCTTTAAAAGGTTTTCTTATATTATAGTGAAAATCGAATTCCTTCGGTAATGTAACTATCAATTTAGATGACATTGTATTGGAATAGATTCACGCTATTTTAAAGACTATCTTTTAAACATAATTCCACATTAGCTTACAAGGTATAAGTAACTAACATAGTACTATTAGCTCACTAAAATATTAATTATTATAGATATGTGTTTCAATAAATCGTTCATTACAAACAATGGCTTTCTTTAGTCAACACAGATTAAGAACTTTTCCATATCTTACTTTTAAAACAATGAATTACTATATTTCATTTATTATCATATCTATGTATTTCCTGGATAATCTTTTAACTTTCAAGTCTTAGGGCCGGATTCCGAGCTCGGGACTTAGCTAAGTTCTAGACTTTAAACAGCTGGAGTCAGAAAATTGACTTTCCAAAACGGGGCGTAGTCGCAGTAATAGTAACAGCAAAATAAATCTTTATTTTCTCATTTCTCCGTAATTGGAAACGGTTTTCCTTGACTAAATGAAACATTCATAAATAATTCAAAATAGCTGAAGCTCTATACTATTTTCTCTTTATTTTATTTTGTGTTCAATTTCCTAGTTTTTTGAAATTTAATTCAAACGTGACTATGACAATGACTGCGACTACGCCCCATTTCGGAAAGCCAATTTTCTGACTCCAGCTGTTTAAAGTCTAGAACTTAGCCAAATCCCGAGCTCGGCAACCGGCCCTTAAATTAATCTTATCTAGAATTTCAGTACTCAACAAGCTCTAGTTTTGACAGGTTTATCTGATGACAAGATTTCCAGAATAATTGAACTAACTTAGCTTACCTAACTTTCACAATGTTTTTCTTTGAATAATTTAGATTTCCTGTAGTCTCATCACGCTTATATTCCTCAAGTTACAAGTAAAATAGATTGGTAGAGATTTTGAAATAGCGTGAGCTTCTGTGTAAACACAATTTGCTTTATTTGACTCTCAGTTCAGAGGAAAAGAACTATTCGAGTTAGTTCACTCCAAGAACGACAAATAGGTAATCAAAGTACCGTCTCATCAAAAATTCTAACAGAACCTTCCTTCTGCAGGGTCACAATCTGTTATGTTCATGAGTCAACATATTTTAGCGGATACTGATGAATATTATTACAACAACAATGCCCTCTCCAATCCACTTGTAACAGCAAGACTAGAATGCGCTATGCTGAAAAACGATTTTAGATATTTATATGAGAAGTGAATATTGAAGATTTGGTCCAAATTCAGTTATCTGCAATTGAAATGAGGTTCTGAGATATTCTTAAAAACATTTAAAACATGTAACTCATTCTACTCTATAATATGCATTTCTTGTCTTCAAGTACAATATTTGGATTTAAATAATATTTTCCAAGAAGGAAAATAAAAAGGAACTCTAATCATGGAAAAGACTATCCTACTGGATATGTGTTGGGACATAATATAGATAAATCTATCCTATCGAGGAGGGATGAATCGAGCACAAACAGCTCTTCATGGGGACCAACGACACGCGAAGTTCTGTAATAAAGTCTTCCTTCATAGTGATGTGGCATCAGATTAATTTCATTAATGTGTCTTGCGCAGTTCACATATCGCATCCAGTACCCACCGGCCATTTCTCCCTCCTGAAACAATAAAGAAAAAATCACCATAAATTTATCAAATAAACACAAAATATAAGCAAACAAACCAGCAAACACTAAAGCATCAATTGCCTATAAAGTATGAGAAAAACTGAGCCACCATGTATGTTGGGCACATACCCGCATGGTATTCTACGAGCTACAAGAAAAACAAAATTACTTACAAATATAGATTTCCTCTTAGTTTTTATAAAATCACACTTATATTTTTCAAACAGTCACTATACTGTTGGTCAAAGTTTTTCAAAAATATTACCCGAGTATTATTTTTCAAATTAAAAACTTGTCTCTTGTATTGTTTTGGACTATAAATCTTTGAAAATGTAACACAGTACATAACCTAGAATGGATTGTTGTATAAATTGAAATGAGAACAGTTTTGGGCATAAGCCTGTTGGGCCATTTCAAAAGTTACATTATACAATCTGAGATAAAAAATGCATATATACATTTTAATATTCCAAAGAAAATGATACCGGATTCATGACAGAATTATAATGGATAGAATAGAATAGGAAATCGATTCTGATGTAAATATATGTATTAACAAAACCACAAATCTACACCACATTATTTAATTGAGGCATTACTAATACGTAATTTATAAGGAAAAAAAAATATTTTACCCCAAAAGAGTGTTTCTGTGATGTCTGGATTATTATAAGTATTTATTTCATATTCTATTCATTATAATAATTTTCATCAAGTAATATGATGCTAGACAATATTGTTAGACCCCTAAAGTTACAATAATGCTAGAACTTATATTTAGACTAATTTCGTGTCCCATGAAAAGGCTTACACGTTTAATTTTATATTACGTGCCCATTCATGCACCGAACGTTTTTAAATTTTACACAGTCTACAAAGTAGGTTCTAAAAATATTTTGGGAAAGTTTCAGCTCCCTAACCTTCGTAGAAACAAAATGGCGGCATATTGAAAAACAATACCTACTTTAAAAATATGTTTTTGGTTTTATAGAATATTTTTATTTTTGCACGTTAGGGCAATATGTCTTTTAAATAAAAAACTAGAATATAGCCTAATGAAAAATCTTTTAGTCCAAAATTATTCAAATTGAAGCCCATCCACAGCAACACACTGATAACAGCGCTTAGAAATAAGATAAGATATAAATTTATTCAACACGGTTAATCATATATAATACAATAAACAGTTCAACATCGCCATAGAGATTAATTTGAAATGAGTACAGAAAAAAATCATACAAGAATGAAATATGAAAATTGAAGAAAATTACACCGTTACAATCAATACAATGCGCTTAAACTTGTATCTATACAATAATTTGTAAGTGCTAATATACAACTTGTAAGCCAATATCTACTAGCTATCACAGAAATCTATAACTCTGTAGTAGGCCTTCGCAGCAAGAAAGCTGTATAAACTACTTTTGAAGATGCTTATTGATTCGGATTTCAGCTCTGCAGGCAATTTGTTGAATAATTTGGAACCAATATAAGAAGGTACTTTCTCATACAGTTTCAACCTATGCTGTCTTAAAGCTATATTGTTCCTACTTCTGGTGTTATGATCGTATGATCGTGTAGTTCTGCATTCGTGACCAGTTTCGAGATATGTTTATGGGTGAAAATGAATAATTTGTATATGTAAATAGAAGGTAAGGTGAGAACATTCAAAGAAACAAATGCCTCTCTACAGGACTCATTATACTTAAGACCAGCCATGTATCGTACAGCTCTCTTTTGCAGTTTAAAAATCCTTTGGAAATGAAAATCAGCGGTGCCTCCCCACAGCTCTATACTATAAGCAACATGGGAGTAGAAAAGAGCATAATATACCATTTTTGACACCGATAATGGCACACATTTCACGATATTTCTCATAACAAATAGATCCTTACTCAGCCTAGTAACTAGTGCATCCACATACATGCTCATCCCACATAAACTTGGAGTCAAAGTGTAAGCCAAGCAATTTAACAGAGTCAGTATTGCTAACACATTCGTCACCTATATATAAATACGGTTCAACCGTATTATGTCTCGAACTAAAATTTACCAGTTTACTTTTTTAGAATTGACTGTCAGGAAAAGCGTGTTGAAGAACTGTACAACCTGATTACTCACCAGATTACAATTCAGTTCAAGGTCCTCCAAGTTTTTGTCTGCAAATGACAAAGTTTTTGTCTGCAAGTTTTTGTCGGGGTTGGTAGCACTGAGCTACCGTGTAAGGATGTTTTCTAATTTGCTCTATAGTTTTTAGCTTTTTACAGTGGTTAATTGCAAGAAATTGTGAAATTTATACAGTTCGGACTGTTTTTCTTAGTGCAAAGTACCTGGTTTAACGAATTCCTGAACTGCATGACTGGTGAGTGTGGTATACGAGTGAGTTACATGGACAGACCAAATACGATTTGAACTTTTCGACTCCATTTTTCGTAACCGGCATGCGCGTGCTTTCACTTGTTATTGTTCCGATTACACTGAGAATCTGAGTGACTCTACTGCGACTTTGTCGTGAACTGTACTGCTGTAGGAGTGACAGTGAAAGTGAAATTCTGATAACGCTGATAACGACAACAAACTATTTTTACAACTGACTGTTATCTATGCGGCTGACTGTTGTGAAGCTTATCATCAGCTGATCTTTGTTTACCTGCAACCATAGCAACAGATTCAGGAGAGGCATGACAACTGAGAGCGGTAACTTTGAACTTCTTTCGTTATAGATCTATCCACACTGTCCACCAAATAACACTTGGTGCGGCAATTTTAGACTTCTTTTGTTATAGAACCCATAGACACTGTCAACCAATAAAATAATATTAGGATGGCTAATCAGACTAATACATTTCAAACCTACAAAACTTCAAAGAATAATACTAGATTGTTTTATAAGAGTCACTGCTTTAAAAAGAGTCATACATTAGCAAGCGGTGACATTAGCTGGCGATGTTGCACCACCGGCTGCTTGTCTTCAGTGATAACATCGGCGGCGATTGACTCGATTAAATATACTTCAGGAAATCATAAGAAGCATGCTGCACATCAGACACCGGCCGAGCTGTCTTTTACAGTGAACGAAAAATGTCCAGTATCAAAATTAAAATCGTCACGACTTGGAAATAGAGCCTCACTTGATTCATTTCTGAATAAATTCAGGTCGGAAAGCTTCACCTATCTGTTATGAAACGGATTCTCAAACTGAAGACATTGTTTTACAATCTAAAGACGATCTAATCAAGAGAATATGTCAGTTAACTGAATTTCAGTCTGCCCTAGTCGAAGAAATCCAACGATTGACTTTACAATTGGAAAAATATCAAGATAAGGATATTTCATGTAATGATCCAAAAAACATGAAAAGATCAGATATTACAGTGGAGACTGACACTATAGATTTTCAAACAAAGGTGATGATTGATTTTTCCGCACAAACTGAAACAGAATTTACCTGTCCTGATTGTTCTGAGCGATTAGAAAAAGTAAGATTAATGGAACTTAATATTATGGAACTCAAACAACGACGCTGGGAAGATAGAATGACTTTTGAAGAGACATTACGAAAACATGAAAACGTTAATAACACGGAAGAAAAATTAAGTAATGCTAAAAAGTTGAAAGGTATGAAGACTACGGATTACAGTGGTAGTGAGAGAATTAGTAATGGGAGGAAACAATTGAGAAAGGAAAACTGGAAAACTCAAAGCATTCACTGCGAATCACGCAAGAAAAGAATCTTAATGTTTGCTGATGACACTGGCAGATTAATCTGTCCAAAGCTACATAACATGACTGATTCGGAAACAACAGTTTCCGGAAATGTATTCTCGGGAGCTGGATTGGACGTGATTTTGGGTGCGGTCAGATCGAACACAATTTTACAAAAAATGATGCAATTGTTTTGACAGGTGGCTCTAATGATGTTATGAAATACCGTAATATTAATAGACTTTTGAGAAGAATTGATGAGACAATTGAAACTCTAAGGCATACAAATGTTATAATGTGTACACTGCCCTACAGATACAATCAGTTGCAACAATCAACGTGTAATAGAATGATTACCAGATTCAATGAAGGAGTTAAAAATCCAACAGAGTATCATGGTACGTCGCTAATTGAACTCAATGACTTACAAACACAGGATCACACATCACTCAATCAGCATCTGAATGGGAGAGGGATGGTTCAGTTTTCCAAGAGGATAATGCAGCAATTCAGAGCTCTTACAGCGAAAATCTCAAATTTACAGCAAGTCGAAGATTCCAATTTGATTGATCTCTCATTGTCTACGATATCCGATGAAGGTGACTCCATTCTGAACAACTCAGACATAACTTCTTTTGAACTGTCAATACATAAGGACTCTTGCGCTGATGATAAACAAAGTGGAACAAATAAAAACTCCTCAACAAATTTTTTAGACTTAAGACAAATCAATCGTACTATGGATACATAGATAAAGTAAATGAGAACAAAGAACATGACTCAAACGATGATGCTTTCTCAGAATGGTACAATGTTAACTCAGATCGATCTGACCTATTGCCGAATACGCCACCTGTAGATGCAGGCGGGTTGACGACGAGAATATTCTTTGTAAACGTATGTTCATTGAGGTCAAAAATTAGTCAACTAGAAGAGTTGTCTAAAGATACATCCTTGGATATTGTGTGCTTAATGAGCATTGGTTGGTTGGTGATGAAGTGTCTTTCTATGTGCCCAATGGCTTTGTACTAGCAGCCTCATATTGCAGAGAGCCTCCTCTCACTCGAGGTGGCTCATCGATTTTAATTAAGAGAGAATTATCTTTCACCCTTGTTGACGTGTCACAGTTTTGTCTACCAACGCTATTTGAAGTATCAGCAATAAAGATAGTTAAATCGAATATCATAGTAGTGAGCATGTATAGAACACCAGACTCCAATCTCAGAGACTTTCTCAATAGATTAGAAGATTTTTTAACTTTCGTGACTTCGAAATCCTATAGATCTATACTGCTAGCAGGCGACTTCAATATAGACATTCTCAAGGAAGATAACTCTGAAGTTCAAATGTTTCAAAACATAATGAGATCATTCAATCTTTACAAATCTCATTCATGTCCAACGAGGAAAAAGGCCTGCCTTGACAACTTTTTCACAGATTTGAGATCAAATTGCTATAATTGTTTCATTTACAAACAAGACTTGATTTCGGATCATGCTGGATTATTGCTTGAGTTTGGAATGCCATTGAGTGAATTGACTGAAAATCGCAATATTTTGAATCAAAAGAAACCATCAGTAAGAAAATTTCGGCTACTGAGACAGGAAAACCTGGATAAATTGAATGAGTCACTACTAAATTATGATTGGTCAAAAATTTATTCTACATATGATGTAAGTAGAATGACGTCCATGTTTTCAAATGCTATTGTGTATTTTCTCAATCTACACTGTCCTTTAATCAAGCCTAGATCTACAAAATGAAAAATTCTATGAAGAGAATCTATGAAAAATAAGAAGTGGTACACAACGGAATTGACAACAATGAAACAACATCTTATGATTTTGTATAGTATATGGAAAGCCACAGGAGGAGATGTGGAGAAAAATAACTTTACAGAATACAAGAAAAAGTATAGAAAGGCATTGACACTAGCACAAGTTGCCGCAAATAATAAATTCATTTTGGAGTCAAAAAACAAATGCAAAACAGCATGGAAAATGATAAATTCTATTAAGGACACTACAACACCTGCACTAACTGATGTGAAGATTTCGCCGGACGAATTTAACGATTTCTTTGTAGACGTTCCTGATAGTGTCATTGGCCATCAGCAGAGCTGTCAAAACCCACTTACCTATTCAGATTTTCTAAGAGTCAACACAGGTATACGAAGGAATGACAACGAAACTGCATGTAAGTTTTCCTGGATTAATGTGGACACGAATATAATAATGAAAATTGTAAAAAAATGAGCTCATCACGCAGTGAAGATGTCTTTGGAATTTCAAATTTCTTACTAAAGAGCATCATTGATTCAATCAATATTCCATTGGTATTCATAATAAATTCTATTTTTAAATCTGGTGTTTTCCCCGACTGTTTGAAACAATCAGTAGTCAACCCCATTCACAAAAAGGGTGATAAGAACCTACCTGAAAATTTCAGACCTATTGCGATAGGACCAATTAGCAGTAAAGTGATTGAAACTTGTGAAACCACTGAACATTTCACTACTAATAAATTGCTCAATAATAATCAATTTGGCTTTCGAAACAAATGCTCCACTACTATGGCTTTAGAGAAAATTGTGGAGTTTATACTTGAGGGATTTGAGAGAGGTTCAGTTATTGGTGGTGGCCTGCTGGATCTGAGCAAGGCTTTCGACACTGTGTCACACTCAATTCTATGCAAGAAACTTGAATATTATGGAATTGAGGGATCTGAATTGAACTTGATCAAATGCTACTTGAAAGATAGAATCCAAATAGTCAGAGTCGATAATAATTATTCAGCTCCCAGATTCACAAAAGCAGGCGTTCCGCAAGGATCTGTACTGGACCCGTTTTTGTTCATTGTCTATATCAATGACTACAGTGTGAATGTCCCATCTTATTCAGTATTATATGCTGACGATACCACAATTCTGAGCATTGATAAGAATGAGAACGTTGTTTTAAGTCAACTCAACAATGCTTTAGAGTTTTCAAAGCGATGGTACACAGCCAATCACTTGGCATTGAATGAGAGAAAATGTTGGGAGTCATGTTAGACAGTAAACTGTGCTGGACCAATCAAATTGATTTCCTTTGCAGAAAACTATCCCGCAGCTTATACACTCTGAAGACACTGAGGCTTTGTGTCAGCAAAGAAGTGCTGATATCAGCCTATTACGGTTTATTTCATTGTCACTTGAGCTATGGACTTCGCCTATGGGGGAACTGCAGTGGTATGAAGAGGGTTTTTGTATGGCATAAAAAGGCAATCAGAGGAATGATGAATCATGCAGACAAGCCTTCCCAGAACTTCAGATAATGACACTGCCATGCATGTACATATTTTGTAATCTGATGCACATGAGAAAAAATGAAACCAACTTCATACGACAAGAGGAGATTCACAGCTACGCAACAAGACAGCGTTCGTTCCTGACAACACCTCATATCCGTCTCAACAAGACTTTCATGAGTCACAAGTTCCAGCAGTTCCGAATCTTCAATAAGATGCCCCAGAGAATTAGACAACTACCGGAACCAAGATATAAGGCAGTTATTTGCAAGTGGCTGAAAGAAAAAGCATTTTATGATTTAAATGAATATATGAACTACACTGACATGCCTAGTGACACTCAATGACAGCATAGATTATATGTGTGTATATATTGTATTTTGTTCTTGTAATAGAATTGGACTCAACACGAGCTTTATTCGACATTAAATATGTGTCTTAGTAACAGAGATAACAGATTATAAATATTACAGCTGTTTTATCATCACAATCTTCCCCCCTTAATATTAATCGGCACTCGTGGGGTATGGGGCGAGCTGGCGAAGTGAGACTGTCGATTCTCTGCCGTCGTTGTGGCGAACAAACGCATATTCAGGGTTACTCTCGATTAATTCAACTTTTTCAACTTGCGATTCTTGTTTTGAGTTTTTTGTCATCTTCTTCAACCATACTGGTCCAGGTGTCAATAGCCAGGTTGGTAATGGTTTTCCATTACTTGAGTTTCTTGCATGTAAAAACATCCGCTCATGTGGTGTGCAGTTGGTGCTTGTGCATAATAGGGAACGAATAGAGTTAAGGGCATCGGGGAGAACTTGTTCCCAGTGACTGTTGTTCAAACCTCTCGATTTTAGGGCTAGCATCACACTTTTCCATATAACTCCATTGTACCGTTCGACTTGCCCATTACCGGCTGGATTATAGGGCGATGTTCTGCTGCTGGCAATTCCTTTTGATAGTAGGAAATTTTTCAAAGCTGATGACATAACGATGTTCCTCTATCGGAATGTATGTAAGACGGTACACCAAAAAGAGAGAATAGTGATGTAAGGTGTTTTATTACTGTATTAGTAGTCATGTCAGGACAGGGGAAGGCAAATGGGAATCTGGAATATTCGTCTATAAGAACTAAAATATACTTGTTCCTTGAACTTGATTGGAGTGGGCCTTTGAAATCCATATTAAGACGTTCAAATGGTCGAGTTGCTTTGATAAGGCGGCCAGTTCCTTTGGCATAGCGTGGTTTCATTTCAGAACATGTAATACATTTGGAACATACTTCTTTTACATCATCTATTGAATATGGTAAGTTCTTGTTTTGGTCCAATGATGGAGTCGAGTAACTCCTGGATGACACAGGTCCTCATGAATTTTTATCAGTTTCTTTATATCTGTATGGCATCCAACAGTGGCACAGACTCTTGATAGTGTATCTGCTGGTATATTCTCTTTTCCAACTCTATAAATTATATTGAACTTATATTCTGACAATTCAAGGCGCCATCGTTGGATTTTGTCATTCTTAATCTTGCTGGTTTGTTTATTACTAAACATGAATGAAACTGATTTCTGGTCTGTGATAAGTGTAAATTCTCGTCCAAGTAAGTAATGTCGCCATTTCCTGATTGATTCCACAATGGCATAAGCTTCTTTTTCCACTGCAGAGTGCCTAGTTTCAGATGTGGAAAGAGTTCTTGAGAAAAACGCCACTGGTCTCTCATTCTGTGTTAATACTGCTCCAATAGCGTAATCTGAGGCATCAGTTTCCAAAGTGAACGGGACTTTTTCATCAATTTGCACTAGAACTGCAGATCCTATTTCTTTCTTTAATGATTCAAATATATTTCTGCATTCTTCATTCAACGGGAAGTGAGTATTATGCACAAGTGGATGGATCTTTTTTGAAAATTCTTTTATCCATTTGGAGTAGTGTGCAAGCATTCCAAGGACACGCTTCAATTCTTTCTGATTTTTTGGAGCTGGTAGTCAAGGAGTGGTTTCAATCGATCTGGATCGGGCTTAATCATACCCTGACCAATTTCGAATCCCAGAAAGGTTAAATTCTCCATAGATATTTTACACTTTTCTTCATTAATCGTAAGGCCATATTTTTCTGTTGCTCTCCAGAAATTTTCTAAATTTTCATCATGTTCTTCTTGGGTCCTTCCGCATACAATAATATCATCTAAATAGGCATAACATGATGTCAAATTTTCTTGTTCTATGATTTGATCAATCACTTTCTGGAAAGCAGCTACTCCATTCGTGACTCCGAACGGAATTCTTTTGAATTGATACAGTTTGTGTCCAACTTCAAATGCGGTGAAATGCCTTTCCTCAGGCAAGATTGGTATCTGGTGATAGGCAGATTTCAGGTCAATAGATGAGAATATTTTATATTGCGCTACCTTATTGACTAATTCTTCCATTAGTGGTAGTGGATAGGCATCCAAATTCGTGAATTTGTTGATGGTCTGTGAATAGTCAATCACCATACGTTTCTTTTGGTTCTCTCTTGAAGTAACAAATGCTTGAGCTCTCCAAGAAGAATGACTATTTTCTATAATATCAGCATCTTTAAGCCGTTTGACTTCATTCATCATAAACAAGTAATCCTCTTCTGAATGTCGTCTCGATTTAGTTATTATAGGCCGACAGTCCGGTTGAAGATCACGAAACAATGAGACAGGTTCTACTGTAGCTTGGGTTAGAGCTGTTTTATCATCACAGTTCTTTTCCAAACAAAATGACGATGCCTATTGTAGTGTTGTGTTTAATGGCAAATAAATATTCTTATTCTTAAAATATCAGTGACGTGTCGTCAGCATATAGAGTCAACTTATTCAGGGAAACCATAGAAGAAACATCATCAACATACAGTATAAAAATAAGAGGACCCAAAATAGAGCCCTGGGGCACCCCTGATGACATTTTAACGAGATTTGAGGCTGTGAAATGATTCGTAAGCTCTTAAAAAGAAAATTTGCGGTATCCGGAGAAGTTCCTCTTCTATTGATCGTTTCAGTTCCTCATCATTATTGAAGCTATGGGTATGGCTATGGCTATGGGCATTTTCCTTAAATTTACCCCATAAAAAGAAGTCACAAACAGTTAAATCTAGTGATCGGGGTGGCCAATCTGAAAAATCACTTCCACGACCAATCCAACGGCCATGAAGTTTGTCAATTAGTAATTGCTTGACATGATTTGCGAAATGAGGTGGAGCACTATCTTGTTGGAAGATTGCTTGATCTATTTCTAGTACCATCAAATGGGCATGTAATATAAAATTAAACGTGTAAACCTGTTCGTGGGACACGGTGTATGATAAACTAACAAGGTTAGTGTATGTAAAATTTAAAAAAGTTCGGTGCATGAATGGGCATGTAATATAAAATTAAACGTGTAAACCTGTTCGTGGGACACGGTGTATGATAAACTAACAAGGTTAGTGTATGTAAAATTTAAAAAAGTTCGGTGCATGAATGGGCATGTAATATAAAATTAAACGTATAAACCTGTTCGTGGGACACGGTGTATGATAAACTAACAAGGTAACCTTGGTAGTTATCCCTACCGGGATATTTGTTATGATCATCATTTTTCCGTGAATTTTACATTGCTTGTACCACTCTCCCGTACAGATCACAAACTGAAATAGAAATAAAACATATTTTAATAATATTTTGTTGATTTTCCTAATAGAAAACTTGTAATAAATGATTAAAAAATATATTTGAATCATGTGGGCTATGTTCTTTTAAAATCACGCGTTAGATGTATTTAATTGCAGGATTTTATAGGGTAGGCATCAAATCTCAAGTCTAATCTAGGGTATAAGGACACCTCAAGGATCAATATTTCAAACATAAATAACTTTTGTCACAATAATCGGATCTTCACGTTCTACAGCTCACTCTTCTCAGATCGTCAAGACGGTTCAAAATCCCACCCAGATATTCACATCTGATCGGGACCCAATCAGAGGCAACCAGATGCCAGTCGCTACAGTGCTACGTCGTAGCCAAACTCAGCTTATCTAACCAGAGTTCAGTCCCTGTTGTCGTAAAACACGGCTGATTTGTGTTGAGTAATCTAAAAGCGTTGTCTCAAACCCGGTAACTAAGGAGACAACATTTAGTCAGTGATCATATACAAATTCTTTGCGATTCGCCGATGGTTGTAAGATGGATTGCTATATATAAATACAGGGTCTGTATAATAAGTAACCGGACTGACCTCAGAAATTTTTTATTGGCGAAATATGTACAATTTTTCTTTAGGAATCTTCAAAGTAGTCCTCATTTGAGTCGATAACACGCTGATACCGGATTTTCCAATCCCTGAACGCTCCCTGGAAGTCGGCAACCTCTTTGCTGTCTAGATCCCTCGTCGTAGCACGTTGAACGTTTTCCAGAGTCCAGAACCGTGTCCCCTTAAGTTGTCTCTTGATCTTGGGGAACAAAAAGATGTCCGGTAGTGCCATAAACGGGCCAAAGAGTTTGTGCCACCCGGCCAAACAGTAAACGGCCAGTACTACAGAGAGGTGCTCCGTCGACTAACCGCCCGGGTTCATCAAGTCCGTCCGGGGATTGCCGATTCGTGGATCATCCATCACGACAATGCTCCATCGCACACCTCCCTGCTCGTCACCGAGCAGCTGGCCAAACAGTCGAGGGTAACGTTGCCACATCCTCCTTACAGCCCGGATATGGCACCACCGGACTTCTTTTTGTTCCCCAAGATCAAGAGACAACTTAAGGAGACGCGGTTCAGGACTCTGGAAAACGTTCAACGTGCTACGACGAGGACTCTAGACAGCATAGAGGTTGCCGACTTCCAAGGAGCGTTCAGGGATTGGAAAATCCGGTTATCAGCGTGATATCGACTCCAATAGTCCCCATCAGGAAAATTTGCTGAGGTCAGTGTGGTTACTTATTATACAGACCCTGTATAACATGCAGAATGTGTGTATAGGTACGCGTATGATGAGGTCACAGTTGACAGTATCGTGATGTTGTCCTAGTCAAAGACCTCTATAGCTACTCCGTACAAAATTACTTTTGACTTGGAGGGACATGCGCAGCAGAGAAAGGTCGCGATGTTGTCGTCTGAGCCGGTCAGCGTTCTCCAATTTCCAATGAGTGTTCAGCTGTTCATGATACACGCTGCTCAAATTGGCAACTGCGCTTCTACCTATCGTGACTCTACTAATCACTGTAATTGGCTGATCTCCCTCCATTTCTCTGTGCCTCATATTCCTCCAAGTCAAAAGTAATTTTGTACGAAGTATAGGGACTGCTCAGGTAACTGCTAGCCTTAGCACTTGTCAACGTCGTCTCTAATAATCTTGTTGAAACTCACCCAACCAACATTTTTTTCTTTCTATACTTCCAACTTTTAACTACCACTAAACTATTGCAAGGAAGAAATATATACTTACAAACAAACCCGTCAGTCACACTTCTTTTTGAACGACGGTGTTTCTTGCCAACGCTTTCATGATTTGATCCTGACACAGCACGATTGGAAGTATCACTACCAGTTGCTTCTGTAAACAATACAACAAATTCCATTAATAATTTAATAAAAACCTTCATTTTATAATAATTTTGAAAAACTGATACAGCCCATTTCGTTTAATCTTCAAATCTTAACAATTTGCGCCAAAAAAGTATTGTTCCTATATGAGCAGACTTTATACAACTTTTTTCAATATTTTAATTGGATCAAAAGAAAAACTGTAACGCCCTTATATCATCTATCACTTTTTGATAACACTATCTCTCTGACTCTTAAAGAGTCGACCAAGTACTCCTTGAAGCTACATTCATTATTCCTGGACCGAAAATCAAGTGACGAAGCAATGTGTGATTAGATAACCTTAACTTTTGGACAACATTAACATTTTATCAAAATTTTTGGAGAGAAATAGTACTGGCTCAGCCTAGTTTTTCCTCCAATGTCATAATTGTATTATGATTATAGTGTTTTATACAATAAATGAATGAATGAATGAATAAGTCGTGGTGGCAGAAAGGTCAATACATCTGCTGCTTATTGTGAAGATGAAAAAAGACAATTTATTAAACTTATGAAGTAATTTATAGTTTCCGTGTTATGTTCTATTAACTTTATTTATTTATTCATCATTCACAATCAACTTAAGGACAAAGAAACTGACTACAGTTCAAAACTTCTTTCTATCCCAATTTCATAAAATAAATTGACCAAATAAAGGTGATATGAGACTTTTCAATTCTTCACTAATTTCCACATTGAAACCGAACACTACATGCATTTTGTCGTCAATTACATGATCATCTAAAATGAGATGTACATAGAAAGTCCATCTGTAGAAGAATTAGATATTTATGCTACAAATTCTAACAAATGGACAGAATTCTGGATAGTAAGAATTTGGAAGTGCTATATCATGCTCTGGTTATAAATCAATTTTCAATTTTGTATGGTATTGCATAGATGTTAGAGGGGGGAGAGGTTGTTTCAACGGTCATATTGGTGAATTATTCGTAGCGCAAAAACTGATAATCAAAATTATTCTAAACAAACCTGGATTTTACCCAACCGGAATGGCATTTAGTGACTTAGGTAATGACAATAGGCTAAATATAATAAAAAATGTCATTGGATAAGTATAGCTGATAAAATATAAATCCTATTCTCCTCGCACTTTATATTAAACTTAGCTAATTAAAACTCAATTCAATTCAATTTCAATTTATTCAAAAACGTTATACATTACATAGTATCTAAAAACAAAGTAAACGCAATATATTAGATTGTCACATTAATATGAAAAAGAAGTAAAAAGTAAATGAATAACTCCATGCTTGGACGACAAGTCCGTGTGCATGGAGGAGTCTTCTGACAATCGATAAGAAACAGAATAACAATACTTTAATGACACTAGATACTATATAAAATCGAGTTACGAAGCAGTGTGTGATTAGATAACCTTAACTTTTGGACAACATTAACATTTTATCAAAATTTTTGGAGAGAAATAGTACAGGCTCAGCCTAGTTTTTCCTCCAATGTCATAATTGTATTATGATTATAGTGTTTTATACAATAAATGAATGAATGAATGAATGAATGAATAAGTCGTGGTGGCAGAAAGGTCAATACATCTGCTGCTTATTGTGAAGATGAAAAAAGACAATTTATTAATTTATGAAGTAATTTATAGTTTCCGTGTTATATTCTATTAACTTTATTTATTTATTCATCATTCACAATCAACTTAAGGACAATGAAACATACTACAGTTCAAAACTTCTTTCTATCCCAATTTAATAAAATAAATTGACCAAATAAAGGTGATATGAGACTTTTCAATTCTTCACTAATTTTCACATTGAAACCGAACACTACATGCATTTTGTCGTCAATTACATGATCATCTAAAATGAGATGTACATAGAAAGTCCATCTGTAGAAGAATTAGATATTTATGCCACAAATTCTAACAAATGGACAAGTGCTATATCATGCTCTGGTTATAAATCAATTTTCAATTGCATAGATGTTAGAGGGAGGAGGGGTTGTTTCGACGGTCATATTGGTGAATTATTCGTAGCGCAAAAACTGATTATCAAAATTATTCTAAACAAACCTAGATTTTACCCAACCGGAATGGCATTTAGTGACTTAGGTAATGACAATAGGCTAAATATAATAAAAAATGTCATTGGATACTTGATAAAATATAAATCCTATTCTCCTCGCACTTTATATTAAACTTAGCTAATTAAAACTCAATTCAATTCAATTTCAATTTATTCAAAAACGTTATACATTACATAGTATCTAAAAACAAAGTAAACGCAATATATTAGATTGTAACATTAATATGAAAAACAAGTAGAAAGTAAATGAATAACTCCATACTTGGACGATAAGTCCGTGTGCATGGAGGAGTCTTCTGACAATCGATAAGAAACAGAATAACAATACTTTAATGACACTAGATACTATATAAAATCGAGTTACTAAGAAAATTACTATAAAATAAGAAATTGAAAATTATAGGCAAAAATAATAGTTTAACAAGTGGCTTGAACTAAAAAAAAAGAATTAAATTAATTTAATTTGCGGCATTTAAGGTATCATACAATCAATATATAAATAAAAAGTACAGTATCTGTGGTTGAAGGGGAAGAAAAAACTGAACAAACCCAATAGGCAAGGACGGACTATTAGGACGGGCTATATAACAGCTGGACATAAGGAGAACGCAACATAGCCTCTAGCCTCTTCTCCATAGCCGCCGGGCCAATACCCAATACTGAGAAGCCACCTGCTCACTCCACGCTTATAGATGGTGATGCTACACCCCTCACCAATTGATACAATTTCTGGAGGAGCATTACGATAAAACCAATGGAAGGAGTTTGATAATTGCATTGAGTTTTCGAGACGAGGGATTTGGATGTTAATATTTAATCTATTTCTGGTAGGATAATTATGCTGAATTTCTGTAAATAGAGAATTGTTTCTTTTAATAAAAATTAAAAGGTTTTTAATGAAGAGCTGTTTGATATTCGAAACTGGAAATTCGAGGAACAAACAAATGAGTAGGGTATCTGTTATTTTTCAAAACAAGCGTTTTAATGAGTGATCTTTGTGAAACTGCAAGGGGCTGCAATACATTGGATGAGGCACCGCCCCACGCCAAGATGCCATACCCACTGCACACTGATGTTCCTACAGTGACCGGCACCCAGGACTTGCCCTAGCTGACCAAATGCAATAAAAGATAAATTGAACGATGCATCTCCGTACAGTTTAGAGGAAAGCTTCAACTGTTGGCGCGTTTAGGATTTTTTTGCTAGGCATATTTTTTCAACTCCTTTGTATGTTCTGATTTTCTTCTTTTTTTCTCTCTTTTATAATTACTTTTTTGAGTACTGTACTCAATACTTTTGACGAGTCATTAACTACCTAGCTTTGCTTGATGCTGTAGTGTTATATGGCGAAAATTAAACTAACTAACATACCACTATATTATTTTGACAACATCAACGTCATTTTCTTTCAATTATGGAGAAATACCACTACATCTCTTACCATACAATCAAATTGAATAAGGAAAAGCTGGAGAAGGAAAATAACAAGGAAGATGAGGAGAGAAAGAAAGATAATAATGAATGGCCATAAAAGTTGTTTCGAAAATACTAACTAACCTGAAGTATGCTTTAACGAATATCGGTATGTTTCCAGTTGAGATCTGAGTTGCTTTCTTTCCAGGTGAGTTTTGGATGCCCACTCCTCACCACTGAAAAACTTCTCAATGTCAAGTGTGACACAGAGGTCTCGAGGCGGGTCCGCATTGATCGTGTCTTCACTGCTCTCAGTTGAGAAAGATGGGTTTGCACTGGTACTAGCTCCTTCAATCACTCTGTTTACATTTTTGGCCAATCTGGCTATTCTTGCACGGTTTTCTTCCTTTCTCTTTTTGTAATCTTCAATGAAGTATGGAACTTCAGGTTGACGGCCTACAATAAAGCATAAATATCATCAAAAACATTGGATTAGTGGAAATGTTCTATTCCAAGTAATTGTTCCTACGTAATTCTATACGTGTGTATAGGCCAGTTCTTTACTTTATTATAGTATATATTTAAAAAGCGCTACCAGAAAAGCTTTCTTATGTAACAAAACTGGACTTTGTAGCTACTTTGAAGATTGGTTCATTCACTCTTGTTAAGCCTCTGTAATATTTAGGGCCAGAAATGCAAATATTTGTGAATGGGTCAGAATAAAACTGAGAGATTCAATGTTTTGCATGCTATTTTCAAACCAAAAAATATGAAAATTTGATTCAATTGAATCTATCAGTTACACCCACATATTTTCATTGCACGATGTCCTTTATAACAGTTTAAAGTGATAAACATAATAACATAACTGAAATTATATAATTAAAAATATATATATTGTAGCGTCAAAGGTAAATTTACTTGTCCAGAAAACCACTGCTGATTGAGGAAACCGCATAGAGTCTACTGCCAACCCGCCATAACAAGGTAACCAACCCTCTGAGCTACCAAGTAATTGTGTTTGGCTAAAGAATTATTGAAACTATTATAAAAAAATGTCACAAATCTATATAATATAGCAAAGCAGATACTGCTCAGTTATTCTATCAAGTTCATCATAATAAGGAAAGTTCGTTAATTTAGGACCGTATTCAGAGATGATTTTTCAAAGCTTTGTTGGTCAAGGTTACTTCTATAAAGGTATAAACACACTGAAGGCGGAGCGGAGCGTGGCGTGGTGTGGTCAGAGCGTTCATGATACACACTGGAAGCGTCTGAGCGTCAAGCGTCAAGGGCCTAGTAGAGTACAAGAGTAGACCAGACTGGCACACGCTCTGTGACACTCCGCTTGTAGACGATCCAATAAACAAACCAGCTTGTTCCAAAGTTTGACGCCACGCTCCGCTCTGCGAGTAGACGCTTCCAGTGTGTTGCAGCTCATTACTCAACATGATCTTGTTCACGACGCTCCGCTCCGCTTTCAGTGTGTTTGTACCCTAAGCATGCTTGAAATGGAAACCGTATACATAAACGTACATACGGAAAGAACAAATTGAAACTATGAGTAGGCAAGCATACTTGAAACCCCATTTGAAAAAATCTCGCTTTCAAATCAGTGGAGTTTTTATTGTCAATGTAGACTATATTCATTATTAGATTAAGAGAAATTAAAACAAAATGTAACAGAATGATAAATGTTTGTTGGAAGAGATGAATGATATAAACTATTTCAAAATGTATTTTTAAATATATGATTGAATAGTGCAATTTATGATTGGCTGCAACCCATGAGATTATAATTTCGAGTCATATGCATGGTAAAGTTGAATATTTTCAATAAGCAATACAATAATCATACTTGACAAGTAGTCAAGTGACCTTGATGAACACAGAATTCTTTTCAAGCCGTTCTCAACAGGATATGTGCATAATGCTTATTCGAGACGTCTTGAAATCGTTTCTCAATAGGGCTCAAATTTCTTCTTCCTTGTGGATTCTTCTATTCTTCGGTGGAAAAGCCATGTCAAGAAAAAGAGGGATGAGCTCAACTACAAGTAAGGTAGGATATATTGGCTGATAGGAAGGAATTCAAGCTTATCAGCCTACAATAAAATTCTACTCTACAAACAAATACTGAGTCCTGTCTGGTTGTATAGTGCGCAACTGTGGGGCTGTACAGCAGACAGCAAAATTGGCATAATATATGCTCCATATTTCATCAGGAACGCCGACCTTCATAGAGACCTTCAGGTGGAGACAGTCAAGGAAATGATTGTAAAAACAGCCATGAATGAATGAGTTAAGTAATTTATTCAATAAAACAATTGATTTGAAATTTATATGAGGATAAAAGTATCAAGATAAACTTCTCATTGCACAAGTCCCACGTTCATATTCCACATTTTTGTTATGCATGTATGTAACTATTGAGCGACAATAAAATTTATTCCTAGGTCGGCGTTCCTGATGAAATATGGAGCGTATATTATTTAATAAGCTTATGGAAAACATAACAATTCAATTCATAAATCATTGTACAATAGTATCCATTAATAATAATAATCATAATAATAATAGCTTTATTGGCATTCATGAAATGAACAAAAGCCTCTCAATTGAGGTAATTTTTGGTTGGCAGTTACAAAAAAAAAACATCTTGAAATAACAAAATTTACAATATATTGAATTTTATTTAGTAAATTTTACAAATTGTCCATGATTCTTTGCCGACAACAGCCAGGGATCGGAGAAGGTGGCAAAGAATCGTTGTATCCAAACAAGCTGAATTATCTTGTCTTATTTCATTAGGCAATTTAATAACTTTCTGACATAGAAATAGCTGATTATAGTAAATAGTAATAATTGTAGTAATTAGCAGTGAACAGTAGTACAGATTAGATACCAATATTAATAATTTATTCTTTCAGAGTTGCTTTTTAGAAATCAACATTATTTTATGAATAGGCAGACCATAATCAACAGCAAAGAGTATAACGCTAGCACGTGAACTTGCAACTGTTGATATGGGTGGAAAAGAAAAATAATCTTGAGCTAGATAGGTTAAGAATAATGTGGCTTAAAAATAATTTTAAATTTAGGTGGGCTACCTACAATGTTTTCAGTTGAGAAATATCAGACCAGAATAGACTAGAGATAGAGTGAGTAAACGAACAGTGGAGAGAGAAAGTAAAGTTTCTCCTTCTACAACTGCTTACCACTCCTACCCTTATGGTAGGTTGGAGGGGGGAGACTCCTCCCCTTCTCAACACACTAAGGGGCGAGGCCACACGAAGAGTTTTTTCATGCGTTTTCAGGCGAGTCGGCAGGGCAGGAAGCTCTCTGATTGGCTGATATGGTCTTGATCTAACACTAAGACGCCTGTAGTCTACTAGAAGCCGCGAGACTCAACTCATTTTTTTTAGAGTGTGGGTAAACGTTTGTCAGTTCGTTCTCAGCAGCGGTATGAATGCAGAGTGAGAGGGGAAGTGTGAGAGAGACATTCCACCACTATGTCCCTACAATACCAGCGACTTTTATCACCGTTTGAGGTTCATGTTATTATCTCGTAGCCTCTAACACATTCAAACCTATTTCACAGACACTAAAAAGGCAAATGCAGTACGGCTATGAATTTCAGCGATGCCATAATTGTGTACAATAGATACTTTTCAAACTCTTAAAAAATTTAACCACTTACATTTATAATTACACCCCAGATATTGGTAAATAAGTTTCAAGGTTTCAGATTCAACTTGATGGATGAAATAGAAAAATACTTACAGAATAATCTTCAAATTTCTATCAACTTCCTGTAATTCTAAATATAGAGATGAAAATTACTGAGATGTTGCAATTATTCAAATGCTAATGATTCAACTATTATATTATTAAACGAAAATCCATATTAAATGCTGTAATTCACCCCGAAGACTTCTGCTACAGCAAATATTGACAACAGAGTAAACAGCTAGATGGAAATTCGATGAGCGCTACTATTCAAAAATTATTTGTCAGCCCAGGAATCGAACCCAGTACCTCCTAATTGCCGGTCAGGAATGCTTACCCTTACACCAAACTGACAATCTCTGGATAGCAGCGCTCATATTATACGAAGCCATAGTGGCCAGTCAGTCTACAGATGAAAATTACTGAGATGTTGCAATTATTCAAATGCTAATGATTCAACAATCCTAATATATTAAGCGAGCAATTTCTGTATATCTCTTTATATTTTTATACCTAGTTATTTTTATATCTGGTTATCTAGTTATTCATGTTCAACGGAACTCGAAAACGGCTCTAAAGATTTTTACGAAATTTGGAACACAGTAGGTTTATGATATAAAAATTCGATTGCACTAGGTTTCATCCTTGGGAAAACTCGATGAACGACATTAAAAGGATAATTCATCCTTGGCTAAAACTTTCGTCGTCTGTGGATAGTAAAAAGTGAGCGAGTGATTCTGTGGAAAATCAAAATATCGCATCCCCGTAGTTCATAAGCTGACGTATAGCCAGCTGTAAAATATAAACACGATCATTTTAGAGAATTGTATTCTGTTCATCAATAAATAGAAATAACGAGCGAAGCTCGGTGCCCCGATATTTTTATTATTAAACGAAAATCCAAATTAAATGCTGTAATTCACCCCGAAGACTAGTTATTGATAATTTTCAAGTGATTAATTTCATTCTCATTATTAATATGCGTCTTCGGGGTGAATTACAGCATTTTTTTCAAATTCAAATTCATTTATTTGTCATAGAATAATACAGATTGATAAAATAAATATTCTAACTTACAAAATGGCACTACCGGCAAAGAAAACTTGTGCGCCGGCAGTGAGTTCGAACAACTGGGTACAGCAAACATGTCAATAGAAAGAAAAAGAGCTTTTTCAAACCACTAGAATAACTAAAATTATTGAAACCAGGTCACATCTCAATACTTACAAACGATAAGATAAAGTAATTTGGATTTTTGTTTAATGATAAAATTGGTAATTCTAAATATAAAGTCTATAGAAATGCGGATTCTATAGTGGGATTCACGTTATAAAGTCAGCACCAGATTGAGGCTGTTTGGTACACCTTTTTATTTTTATTTAAATTGGATAATCTTTTTCAATATAATTGTTAAGATCATTATAAAGGTGCGTACAGATATACGCGCCGCGAACATGAGCAATTCACTTTTAATCAGCTGATTATATCTGTATTTTTACAGAAACGGTGAGTTACAGATATAAAAAGCTTGGCATCAGCTGATTAAAAGTGAATTGCTCATGTTCGCGGCGCGTAAATCTGTACGCACCTCATGAGTGAGAAAAAGTGGCAACTGAAATTTTTAAGTGGTTTAATAAGCGAATTATGGGTTGTTGAAGTGCTAACTCCGTTTTCTTTCCAGATCATAAACGGTTTCGAATTTTCGATTGGAGTTTTTTTTAATACATTCAGTATATCATTGGCTTTCTTCTAATATGCGTTTTCCGCGATTAATGCAAAAATAAACAAGTTATCGAATTTACAAAAAAATTTACTTTTTTTATTTATGAACGATATGGGGAATAAAATGTTTTTGTTTGGAAAGATACATTTTACGAATTTTTAAGAGAAGTTCTAATAATATAGTCGAAACCGTTTATGATCTGGAAAGAAAACGGAGTTTAGCACTTCAACAACCCATAACTCGCTTATTAGACCACTTGAAAATTATAGTTGCCACTTTTTCTCACTCTTATAATGATCTTAACAATTATATTGAAAAATATTATCAAATTTAAATAATGAAAAAGTGTACTGAACAGCCTTAACATTGATTTGCTTACTTGTCAAACATTAGACAAAGCGAACGACTCCATCCTTTACTAGCTCCACACCGCTGCCAAATTGCTTTCAGACTACTTAGAAATACGATGATCAACTACCAAAATACGAAAATGTATTATTAAATCAAGATAGAATATATTTCGTCACTGCAATGTAATTATATTCGATATTATTAATTTTATATTATTGATATTAGATCAGATATACCAAGATGATTGAATAACAGCTGTCTAGAATGGACGGCGGTGGTAACAGAGAATCGGCAACTTTGCCAGCCTATCATTTCCACTGACAAGAATCACATCCGGCGCCGTAACCGGGGGAACAGCCGTCCGGCAGTACGCCATCTCGTGTATTCCTGGGCTAAGGGGGGTCCGGCGATGACAGTTCCCCCCCCCCCAAAGTGACCCACCAACTGCGGGTAATTATCAACTGCGAGCAAATGATTGACACTTGGACATATAATATTATAAGGGCCGTTTGCACAGTGACAGGTTGAGCTAAATTTCATTTTTAACTGGATTAAATCCGTTTCAAGTCTCGTTTGTTATAATGTGTTTCATTTTGAGTTCAATGGAAAGAGGAGCATTACGATAAAGCCAATGGAAAGAGTTTGATAATTGCATTGAGTTTTCGAGACGAGGGATTTGGATGTTAATATTTAATCTATTTCTGGTAGGATAATAATGCTGAATTTCTGTAAATAGAGAATTGTTTCTTTTAAAAAATTAAAAGGTTTTTAATGAAGAGCTGTTTAATATTCAAAACTGGAAATTCGAGGAACAACGAATGAGTAGGGTATCTGTTATTTTTCAAAAGAAGCGTTTTAATGAGTGATCTTTGTGAAACTGCAAGGGGCTGCAATACATTGGATGAGGCACCCCCCCACGCCAAGATGCCATATTCGAGCAGGGACTGAACAGGACTTGCCCTAGCTGACCAAATGCGAAGTTCAGCTGCCTAAGGTACTGCACATGAGCGGATTAAGAGCTTATAACTCTCTTCCTATTGAAATAGAATGTATTGAGAGCTCAGAAAGTTTAGAGGGAAGCTTCAACTGTTGGCGCGTTTAGGATTTTTTTGCAAGGCATACTTTTTAACTCCTTTGTATGTTCTGATTTTCATCTTTTTTTCTCTCTTTTATAATTACTTTTTTGAGTACTGAACTATATACTACTATATATTATATATTACTAATTATTCAATACTTTTGACGTGTCATTTACTATATATTTTAAACCTGCATAATATTGTATTTTAAAGATGTGGATTTTGTAAGGAAAGGTAGTTCTTTGATTCAAACAGTTTCTTTCTAGTTTTTTTTTTAATATATAAATATATATATTTATTTATTTAACATCGGGAGTGGTTGTAACCGGACTTTTGAAGATCAGGCCAAGGGACAATTTCAAAGTAAAGTTAAATACATTGTATATTCTTTTTTTCCAGACCAATAATTTCTGAATAAAAATTTGTTTTTATTTCAAAAACCTGAACGACCCCACAGATCAGCAACCGAGTCGCCCTTATTTTTGATTATTATAGGTTAATCAGAAATCTTGATTGTTTGTTATAGTAAATTTCATAACATTTTTCAAAAATGTATTTCCTTTTAGAACTAGTAATCTTGATTGTTTTAAATGAAAATATATGATTGAGATTCATAAATTGTTCATTTTTGATTTCATCATTACACCCACCTGGTTTTTAGTTTTTCTTTTCTTTATATCAATTACATATTTCCACCGTCACATATTTGGTGAAGCCACCTAGCTTACATGGTTGGTAAAGGTTCTCTCCTCATTTGGTTACATAATTTAACACAAGGAGAAGCTATTACAAGATTCTTCTTGTAAAATGACTTGAAGTATTAATTTAGGATGGAAATAAACTGATAGTTAGACCTGGTAATGGTAACAGTAATATTCAATTTACAAAAAAAAAATAATTGAATGGATATGAAAGAGTTAGGAAGAGTAGGAATAGAGCAGAGGAAAGATGGTAGGTGACAGGAATAGATAAGGGAAGGGAGGTGGATGAGTTTACAATGGAGGAAATAATGGAGTGGACTAGAGCAAGTATTAGAAGACAAAGAAGGACGAAATTGAAATAAGAAGAAAGTGGAACAAGTAAGTAAAATTGAAAGAAGAAAAGTTGATGTGTCAATACTCATTTCTCATTGAAAGAGCTGAAGAATGTAGTTGGAACAAAAACACTATTGAATGTCTTCCATGGTTATGTAATGTCAATAATTCAATACATTATAATGTTCTGAGGGAGTAGGAAGAATAATCTTAATTCTGTCTTTAAAAAACAAGAAAGCCCTCAGAATTGTCGACAACTTGATGCCTTATGAATCCTGTAAAAACTCTTTCAGAAGACTTGGAATTTTGATAGTTCCTGCGTTGTACTTCCTCGAAATTGCAAGTATGGCAAAGAAAAACGAGAAGATATTGAGAGAGAGTCATATCAATCATAGTTACAATACTAGAAACCAGATAGTTCATCTTCAGTACCCGCAACACAGAACAGCAAGCTCAGAGAAAGGGCCACATTATAGCGGATTAAGAGCTTATAACTCTCTTCCTATTGAAATAAAATGTATTGAGAGCTCAGAAAGGTTCAAGAATGCAATAAAAGCTAAATTGAACGATGCATCTTCGTACAGTTTAGAGGAAAGCTTCAACTGTTGGCGCGTGTAGGCATTTTTTTTGCATGTATATTTTTTTAACTCGTTTGTATGTTCTGATTTTCTTCTTTTCTTTTCTCTCTTTTATAATTACTTTTTTGAGTACTGTACTCAATACTTTTGACGTGTCATTAACTACCTAGCTTTGCTTGATACTGTAGTGTTATATGGCGAAAATTAAACTAACTAACATACCACTATATTATTTTGACAACATCAACGTCATTTTCTTTCAATTATGGAGAAATACCACTACATCTCTTACCATACAATCAAATTGAATAAGGAAAACAACGTGGTGGAGGGGGGAGAAGAAAAAAGATAATAATAAATGACCATAAAAGTTGTTTCGAAAATACTAACTAACCTGAAGTATGCTTTAACGAATATCGGTATGTTTCCAGTTGAAATCTGAGTTCCTTTCTTTCCAGATGAGTTTTGGATGCCCACTCCTCACCACTGAAAAACTTCTCAATGTCAAGTGTGACACAGAGGTCACGAGGCGGGTCCGCATTGATCGTGTCTTCACTGCTCTCAGTTGAGAAATATGGGTTTGCACTGGTACTAGCGCCTTCAATCACTCTGTTCACATTTTTGGCCAATCTGGCTATTCTTGCACGGTTTTCTTCCTTTCTCTTTTTGTAATCTTCAATGAAGTATGGAACTTCAGGTTGACGGCCTACAATAAAGCATAAATATCATCAAAAACAGTAGAATAGAACATGGCCAACTAAGATTGTTCAGCATATTACATACAATACATCACTAGCACTATAAGAGAAAGCAATCTATCATCAAGTTGGTTAAAAAACAAAATATATGACATAATATACACTTTGTTTTGGTGGTTATAGATTTATTAAAGATTTTCATTGGCTCAAAAAATTAATTTTGGCTGATATTGTAGTTTTGTAGTATTGTATTGGCTGAAAATGTTTCATTTTTAAAAAAAGATTGACATTTTAATTCAATAGGAAAGACAATCAAGTGAACAATTTCAGGCAGGTGAGTATGAGAAAATTAACTTCAAATTGATAGAAATAGGAACATGTCGAAAGAAATATAGGCCAATAACACGTCTCTATAAATCAATCAATAGATTTCTATTTTACATAAAATATCCTCAGTAATAACACATTTTGGTGTTCAGTGGCCTGTTTCAAGAAATTTCTCAACACCATGAAATATTATAAAGGTACAGTATTGTATGCTTCCAAACTAAAAAAAATGACTAATATAAAAAAGAATACAATGAATGTAAGAAAAACATCACATAATATAATAATTATAGTTAAAAACCACAGACTTTTGATTGTTTTAAAAAACATCAATTACAAAAATTGAGGAAATAATTTCAATAGATATGATTTGAAATGTTTGTCATGACCCTAAGGAGTTCAATAAAGTTAAAAGAGTAATAACAGTAAATTAGAGCGTTTATTAACCAAAAGGCTTTCAAGACGTGAAATCACAAAACGCTGTTGTTACACTGAACAGTTACACTAATGCCATTAAAACCTCAACCATAAATCACGCTTATATTGAAACAATCTACTAGAAACGCACAGTCCATTCTGTATGTACAATAATATTAGTTTAACTACATGCGTGCAAACAACATACAATATGTTTTTTTATTAATAAGTTGCAACCAAAAAGAATTACATGCCAAGTGCAGTGTTTTGTTCTAAAATATAATTCTCATATCAAATAACACAACATTACAAACTCAACACATGCAACCTGAAATCTTTGATGAATCCATAATAATCTCTTGAATGAGCTATTCATATAAACACATCATTCAAATAATTAGTGAGTAATCTCAAGTACAATAATGAAAAAATAACAAGACATCATTCAAATAATTAGTGAGAAAACTCAAGTACAATAATGAAAAAAAATACAAAATAACAAGACAATAAGAAGTATAAAAGTGATATGTGTATAATGTATTTGATGCGTGTAGATCTGCACACAGATTAACAACAATAAGCTAAATACAGCTACAGAAATACAATAGGAAATACTCTATCCATTTATATACAAATTTGAGGAACATTAGAAATGTCAAAGGTGCAAGAGTGCTATTATAGCCGCACATTAGTGCCCTTATTAATATTCATTTCGCATGTATAGATTGCAACTTTTATCACAAGAAAATTATTTTCATGGCAGTTTTATGTTTAAACAGAAACTTTCAGTTCTGGGCATGCTAAAAAGATATTCTTTTTTCAAAATATCATCAGGAGCCATCTTGATGTACGGCTACTATAGTACGAGTTCAAATTCAAAATAAAAATAGTCTATTTAACCCTACAGAGACACACTTACTTTATGCTAACACAGTAGACACACTGGGGTGTTTAACACCCCAATATAATTTTGCATTTTTCTTTGAAAAATATGAAAAAACAAGTACTTAGACCATACTTCATCATTTCTTAATCATTTTTGTTCCAAGTGCATACAGAAATCAAAAGTAAAGCACTGCTTATTAATATTTATACTAATTTCAGAAGTACGTATGTTCCGCCTAAGTGTTGGAGCTCCTAATCCGGTTTGAACGAATGGCTTGATCATTGCCAATGACAACTTCATCAAAAACTCACGTCTCTTCATTTTATTGCTTTGAATCTCAAGTTGTAGAGAATCATAGCATTCATTCCAATCTGATCCATCATCCCATACCACATTCGTAGTGACAATACAAGTAAATCTTTGTAATAAAAGTGTTTGATAAAAGTGCTACGTAAAAGACACTCTGGGGTGTTAGACACCCCAAACGAAGAACAAGATGAGCTGGTGACCTTGTAGAATGCTATTACTGACTGGAAGTGGTGGAGAGTAGTTAACAATACTACAAACCTAATTTAGACTGGGCATAAATTCCCATCTGTTTGATATTGTCAACTGTAGAACAGAAAAAAATCCCTGGGGTGTAAAACACCCCAGTGTGTCTCTTTAGGGTTAAAACATCGAATAATGACAAACAACGTCAAACATTACAAAATGCCAATAACAGTGCATTATATAAATCTGAATACAACAAGAATGGAAACAAAACATAATGTTTTATAGCTTGTTTATCCAAGAGTAATGTTCAAAAGCAGAAATTGAAAAAAGAATACTTGATATAATGATTTACCATGCCATGGTGGTTTATCAGAACGAGAAAAAAGAAGACTATAAGGCCAGTTTCAGAGCTCGCACGACAGTGATAGTCGCGTAGGCCTACCTTATGTGAGAATTAGGCTCAGGTCGAGAAGAGACTCGACTCTAGTCGAGAGCATGTGTTTTCAAATGGTGACAGTCGCGGAGACTATAGTGAGGTCCACGTTATAATGACAGTATTTGATCAACTTCGGTTTTGCTATCCTTGTCTATCATTCGACAAAGCCGGTGGTACTATCCTTTTCTAGGTCCACAACGATGACAATTATGTTTTTGACGGTGAAGAAATATAATTAATTAATGCAGAGAATTGGCATCGCTATTCTTCTATCTTTATCCACTGCCATTATAACGTGGACCACACTATAGAGTCGACTGGTCTGAGTGTCACCATTTGGAAACACGTGCTCTCGACTAGAGTAGAGTCGCGAGTTGAGCCTTACAGTAGCCGCACGATCAGCTTTGTACGGATTTGCAGTAGCCAGACAAGTGCGACTGACAGACGGTCGAGCTCTGTGACAGGCCTAAGTACCGTATATACAAAGCGAACTATTCACAGATTTTTCTGAAGATTTTGAAGGGATTCTTCTCAATTACAGAACAAAACAATAAGGTACAACCTAACTTGAGTGTACAAGATAAAAGGAAAATTAATACAAAGCCTATATACCGGTATTGGTTGGAACATTTCTGAAGAGGTGACTTATTAAACAGTGCATTACACATAAGAGTGAGCCAATGTATACGTTATCCATTCCCTGCTTACAATCTAGCAACACACCAAATCCCCCAAAGCTGAATTTATCAGTTTGAAATTATACATACAGCTCCATTGCTGCTAAGGCTTCCTTAAATATTGCGATGTTGAAACTGGAATGTCTCAACTGATGTGAAATCCACGGGCATCATGGAACACCAAATGAGGAATTCTTAAAAGTATCCACGGTTGTACGCGGATTTCAGCTGAGAATTAACATACGACATTTTATTTAAGAACCTTACTAGGCAAGAATAAAATTCTTAGGTTCAATTCAAGTTACTAGGTCTCAAAAACATAATAAAATCTTTCCAGGAAACTTTACTTGAATATGATAAACAACAATCAGCGATAATATAACTGCAAATTCAGATAACGAAAATTCTTGTAGAAGTGCATAACGCAGATTAAAATAGTTTTCAATAGTAAATCTTTGTAAAGTGAAAAATTGGATCAAAACACAGTTAATACATAGTGACTGTTAGCCATTTAGGTTAACAAATTTCTAGGTTCAACAGTCATAATGCTAAAAATATTGAATACCATCTTTTCTTATTAAGGCTAGCCTACTGGAATTATTGAAACACAATAAGTTATCAAGTACCCTTTTTAAATTATCAAAGCACAACAAACTAGTTTCAACTCTTCCCAAGAGCCAAGACTGAATTTACTATTGAATTGCATAGTAGTACTGTCAGGGCCTACCAGTTAAGTTACCGTATTAAATAAAATTAATTTCCTCTTCTCATTTGAAATATTATTATACATAATGTAACCACAAATAACTATTATCCGACTGCAAATTCATCAATAAATTTTCGAAATAATATTAAAAATGTTTTCTTGTTGCCAAGCTGGGTTAGGTACCGGTTTATGAACATAATAGCTAAATAACTTGGCTGTTTTAATTGATATTAAACCAGAGATTAAAAATAAATTAAGTGAATGTATGTTTATCAACCATTTGAAAGTATAATCACAATAAATATAAATGATAAAAATAACAATATTTACCTGAAAATTCCATTATCTTGTTTACTTTATGTCAGTCAGATGTCAGTTTGTCGCAGATGCACATAACATAGGAGGAAAACAGATGTTACCAACCTTGCCATGGCAACGATTACTCAAAACTCAAACTCAATTAGATTGATAGTTATTTTTAAATTTGAATTCTTTTTTTTTGTTATGATAGATTAATGATTGCAATAAACAAAAATTGATAGAACAAGATTCTATTTTCTAACAAGCTGTAAGAGGCATCATCAGCTTAAGCTCTCAGCTCATGAAAGAAAAAGTGATTCAATTACTTCTACGTTATGAAGTTCGATCGTTGATCCGTGTTCTTGAAAGTATGCCTACATAGAATCATAGAGTAAAGATACTGTTGTCTCTGATGGAGATTACCGTATCTGTAAATCGTACGGTCTGTCTCTTCATACCCCCAAGGTAAATTATATGCTTTCTATGGCAAACCGCTTAAAAAAGATTTGAATGAGGTCAGGCCAGGTTGAGTTTCAGAGGATGGATTCAAAAGGTTGGGTTTCAAAAGGTTTGAGATTCAAAAGGTTCAGATCTAGCTCATAATGGTACTGTTAGCAATGAAATATTGATATTTGGTTTCAACTACTCTCGAATCTAGCAATTTACAATAATATTTACAATTCCGATTTGTTCAGACTGCATAGGCTGTTGAAAAGTTTTTTTTCAACTTGATACTTGAGGTCGTTGCCAAGGACTGGAACTTCCAGTTAGGCAGTGTCTGAATTCTCTGACTACAGTAAAATAACCTGCATTGCTATTCGTTATGTGGAGTTGCTTGACTCCCAAAAAGAGGTTCCTCATAGTCATGAAAATCCTTTTCCAGGAGTTTATTTTCCACTGAGGTATAGAACCAAGAGACCCGTGTTTCCTATATTTTCCAAGGAAGGCTGCTGAAAAATCTTATTCCCTGGGATGAAAAGCTATTGTAGTTCACAGCCAGTCTAGTGGCATGTCTTGTATTGTGGCTGTATTCATATACCACACCTTTTTTGAAATAGCTCCAGATACCTTTTGATATCAGCGAGCACAACACATAATTATTGACTGTACACCGTGAGTATCCCAAGATTCCTAAATAGTGGCCTGCAGTGATCTCTGAAGCTGGGAAATGTCAGTATCCTCAGAGCCTTCTCCTGCAGTAGCAGCACATCGTGGACAGCTGGTGCATGACTACACATGAGCAGGTCATAGATGATGTAGATGCAGGCCTGTGAAACAGCGAGTGTTAGTCCATGACAAGACTGCTCCGATCCACCACATATCTCAGTTTTCGGAGGGATTACAACACTCTGGACAATATCCTGCATACTTGGTTCACATGATGATTCCAGCTCAATCTCTCATCCATCCAGAATCCTAACAGCTTCACTGGATTTGATGCAACTGGTTGTCTTTCAATGAGCAAACCAGGATTTTTGCTTTATTCTCATTTGTTTTGAGCTTTTTTTTCAAGAAAACACAACTTAGCTCCTTCTATGAGTCTGGTGGACCCTTCCTTTACAGTGACACCTCTGGAAATCAAGGTGGTGTCATCGGCAAAGAGGCTTGGGAATTCATTAATGAGCAATATGAACAACAGGGGGCCCAAAACCGAGCCCTGTGTTACTCCATGCTCAACACCTTTCAGTCTTGAGCTAGGACCTCTCAGCTGGACCACTTGTTTTCTATTCTCCAGATAGGATGTCACTATCCTAAGTACCATGCCACCTAGACCATATCTCTACAGTTGTTCAAGTACTTTGAAGTCACCTTCAATCTGCCTGCTCAAAACGAAGGACAAGAATTTTTCAAGAAGCAGTGTGAATTCCTCAAAGTCTGAATTTGGTGGATGGTACACAGACACAACAATACTATGATAATCCACCAGCTCCACCGCTACAAGCCCCAATGTGCACTCCTTGCAATAATTAGCAACATCTACTATCTCATATTGCATTTTCTTGTTCTTGTAAATTGCAGCAACCTCATTCTTGTGTAGATTCCTGCAGTAGATGCTGGCGAGGCTGAGTGTGCCGATATTTCCATAGAAGTTTGACTCCTCCTATTTCAACCAGTGCTCTGTGATGCACATAATGCTGGGCTCCATTTCGTCTACAAAGAGGTCAAGCACATTGAGTTTTGTTCTGAGGCACTGAATGCTCAAAACTATCATGTTTACATCCTCTGAATATCTTTGCTTGTTTTTGGATGGTGTCACTATTTCAGAGTCCCCCTTGCCTCTTCTTGAATGGAAAAAGCCTGAGTGTTACATACTTCAGCAATTGTTTGCTGCCAAGGATTGCATCTTCTTTGTGGAGCTTAACTACTAGCTTAAAGCTGCAGTATGACTGACTTTTAGTGTACAACTGTTCCAGTAAAAATCAAAATCCTGGAAGGTTTTTTGTTAGAAAATAATTTACATCCTTATCTGTTGTTCCCTTTTTTATTTTACCTATGTGAAACCATGCTCTCTTCCCACCCAATAGAGTGCAGCTCTGTACTTCACCAAAACTGGGTGAATTTGTTCCAATAAAAATATATTTGTCCATGGAACTTTTCTTGTTAGTTTTTACTGCATTGGCAAAGTTCAATTTATTTTATTTTTTATCATGCTGAATAGACCTTTTTTTGTTACTATCTTTGCCATTATTATCTTTGCTTGATGAGTTGCTAAGGCTTTGTTTGCCTGAGTCATCTTGAGTAACATAAATTTCAGTAGGTCTACAATATTACTTAAAATAGCAAACTTTAAAAATTAGGAATAGGAATTTACAGAAATAATATGGAAAATACAGGGAATATCAATATTTTATTCATAAATAATGTAATTATTTGCAATTTTGTATGATATGACATATTAGAATTCAATAGTACTCATTTTTTGATTGAATAAAATGATAATTTATTGATTATGATATTAAATGAAATTTTATATCGAAATGAAATAATATCATAATATAATTATCAATAAAATGACATTACTTTTTTAGAAGTTGCACATAAACGAATACAGTGTTGTAACTGTTCGCTGCCAGCTCCAGTCACAGTGCGCGGTAACCGTCATCACAAAGAACATTAAACGGTGTACACACGTACGTTTGCCTCGGGTGAGCATACGTGTATGGGCTTGCATTCGCACGTGTGGACACTGTTCGCTGAGGCATGTGGGCGAACCGGAACCCTGTCGGTATTTTGGCGTGCTCAAAGGCGCCTCGGGCGAGCATTGAATGTACGTGTGGACGCGATTTTGCCATACGGGTGAGGCAAAACGTAAACATTGAAGGCGTCATAACCTAATTCCAATGAATTAGTTAATGAATGACAAATCAAATTGTGATCCAATAACTAATTGTAAATTGTAGGATTTTTGTAATTTTGTAGGATATGTGGATTGTCAAATATTTAAATAGAAACATGCATGGAATATATAATTTGTATTATGATTAACAAATTTAGAACTGCATAATTTAAGTGAAAAAAGCTTCTCTAAAGGGTTCCTACAAGAAAGTATAGCTCAAATATTATTTTACTGTGGCTATCAAATCATCTTGTGTTTGTTTCATGTTATCAATCAGAGTTGTTAATTAAAATTGTAATCTTCAATATGATATTATACGTTTTAGATAGCTAGGCTATCTATAGAGAGATTTATTCAAACTTTGAACTAGTATTCCCTTAAAGGTAAATCTTGAAGCTAATCTTTTGGAGAATCTTGTTTTGTCATGTGTATGAGCAGAGTTAGTTTAAAATGGGCAGCAATTTAGTATTTGATTCAATTTATGGCTAATTTCCTTAAAGAAGACTGTCAATTTTGTGAGACAGTGTTAAGTGCTTTGATTAGGTCATCAAAACTTCTGGAATTATTGTAGAAATTTTCTTTTTTGAGATTCAGAATAGATATTGGAAACCAACAAATGAATCGCCTAATGTCAAGAATCTCAAAGTTAGAGCCAATCGTTCTTGTGGAGTTATTGATTCCCTCATGATGATATCATTATTGTTTAGATAACTAGTTGAATTAGATTCAGTATATTAACAAGATAATGTTTTGACAACCTAATAAGTTTGAACTGTCAATCTTATGTCATGTAGCAATTTATTTCCTTACTTCAACCTACAATCGTTCAACCCACCAACATCGTTTGTCAAGTTTTATTTTTGATTTTATTATATAAGTCATTGAAATAAAATGATACTGCTGCAATTTGTGATAACTATCTTCAATGATGGAATGACGCCATTGTTGTCATGTGGAAAATCTACATCTACCATGTCTTCGTGTCGTCTGCAAATCAGATAGCTTTTTGAATGCCGAGGCATACGTGGATCGCGTCCACAAGGACGTACAGTGAATGTTGAGGCATATGTACATACGATTGTTCGCGCGAATCTGTACGGACGTGTGTACAAGGCTTTACATTAAAAGAACTGACTGATGAATGGAACAGGGAAAAACCGTTTCTTACACATGCGCATCACGATGCTGTGTGAGACAGAGAGAGGCTTGTGTCCACGAAGCCACTACGTTGATACATAGACTGCCAAAAATATAGAGTGGTCATTCAAAATGCGCACTAAAACTAGAGTAAGAAAATTATTTAAACAATTTCTATAGAAACTTGAGTGGAATTTTATTTTCCAGTACATTTTTTAAATCGTTGAAGTTTTTTCTTTCAGTTGATAACTATTACGATGAAATGTTCCATAATAATATGAAGCTCAAACCAAACTCTTACCTGTCTATAATTATAGCGCTATCTATAATATTTGGCGGCGCATCGTTACGTTTCTGAAAGTTCTGATTTCAAGCCGGTGAAGTTGATTTTTATAGAACATAATAAGTTTTATTGATTAATTAAAGAAGTGTCAATATGGGAAAAGCAGAACTCAAAAATCATCCAAAAAGTTTTGTTTAGTGTTTCAAGTGAAAGTTGATATTAATATCGCATTCGATTGTTGCCATACAGCTACCCAATCATCCTATAAACGCGATTGTTTCATCTCAGCCGACTATCAATATCAGAGCACTGCGTTTTTGTGAAATTTATTAAATTTCTTCGATCAAAGTATATAAATTTCTTATAAAATGGACACTCCAGTTCCACTTCCGCAATCTAAGTCCACCGAATTGATGGCTGAACTTCCTACGGTGCTAGAAGAAAAATACTTTTTTGGTTCACCACTTGGTCTTGGAAAGTATGGAAGAGTCATGAAAGTTGGACTCGACAAGAAGGATTATAAAGCATTAGATTATGAATACTTTGCACTGAAATCATGTCGTGATGCACGTTTTGAAGGAACTATGACAAGTTTGGATTACCAAGAAATAAAAGCTTTGAGAGCATTGCAGAATGAGGAGAATATCGTCAAAATCATAGAGTTAGTAAAGAATAAAAAAGATGAATTCAAGGGAATCATTCTTGAAATGTGTAAAGCGAACTTGGCTAGAATTCTCCACAACATAGAAATCCAGTACGATGTGAGACATATAAAATGTATGGTGAAACAATTTATGACTGGGGTGGCAGCAATCCACCGTCGAGGAATGATGCATCGCGACCTGATGCCGTCCAACATTCTCATATCATGTGATGGAGTTATCAAAATTTGCGATTTTGTAACTACCGTTGTGGTTGCTGATCACCAGCATGACTTGGATCCCAACATTGGCAACATGTGGTATAGAAGTCCGGAGGTCCTTCTTGGATCTACAAAGTATGACGAGAAGATCGATCTGTGGAGTTCGGGCCTTATTTGTGTCGAGTTCTTTACAAGGCGAGGATTGTTCAAAGGTTACACTTTTCCTATTGATCAGATGGAAAAAATATCGGAGCTTTGTGGATTTCCCAGTAAAGAGATTTGGCCGGGAGCAGACACACTTCCAAACTACGACGAATTCCACGCCAAACTGGCTCACCATAATGAGAATACTCTGGAAGATTATTTGGCGACTACCACAATGATGCCAACATCCACAGAATTCATCTTTAAACTCTTGCAATTGGTACCAAAAGATCGAATGCCGGCTGAGGAGGCTCTTCAGCACCCATTCTTGGCAGCAGGTTATGCGCCAGCTGAATCTCTCCGAGAAATACTTCAGCAGTTTCGTTTTTGAAATATGGTAACATATTTTACCTTATCAATAAATATTATATATAAATATTAAGCCTACCTTATACCACAATTTACCTTACCGATAAACACAGTCATATTTCACCTCACTCAATTTTCTATCTAGCATAAGAAGAAAAGGACATTGATAGTCAATACCAAATAGCCTATTTTTCAAAAAACACACTTTGATGATCAGTCCCAGTTCTATGGCGAAACCTGCCACATCCTCAGCTGTTCTAATGGTTTTGCGTCTGGGTTATGAAACCTGGGTACTGATCATCTAAAGTGTTGAAATAGTTATTGTGCAACTAGTGCGCAAAGTGACAGTTTGCTGCACCGAAAGAAACGTTTACGTTTGGTTTCTTGAGTGCAGCAGAGGAACTTTGCGCACGTATTTCACATTAAGTTTTTCCTACAGTTACCATTGAATAGAAAAGTGGGTAATTATGGTAAAATTGCCTGAAATCCATCAAATAACTTAGTAGTGTTTGAATGGCGAGGCGGCTGTGTGGTGTGTGCTGTGGTGGCACTGTGCTGTTGCTGTCCTCGTTATAATATATAATAGTAATAATTAGCGCGTTGTGCTTGGTTGCACCTCTGCTCACTATAGCAGCCACAGCAGTCACTGTTACCAACTTCATTTTGATTTTGCTGCACTGTTGCTCCATATAACCTACTAAGTATTTTGCGTTGCCATGTTGCAAATCTGGAGTGCAGAAAAATTTTTGCCGCCAAGAGCGGAAAAGTGATTCTTTGCGTTCTGTAATCATGTGCAGCAATGGCCACTTTTCAACGTAACTGTAGGAAAAAATTAAATAGATCTGTGGTTTGACAAAATATCGATCTAGTCTTTTCATTCAGTATATGTATAACTACCACGACATCACCCACACAACTACTCCGATGTAAAATTTTAATATAAAGAAAGAAAAAATGTGAGCATTAATTTGACCATTCATCTTTGAATTATTTCCAATAATTAATTTGTCTGTTGATAAATTTCATAAAAATCTTGATTAGATTTCTTGCATACTGCACTTTTCATCTGATTAAATTAACTGAAATTATAAAATCATAGAGATATAATGATAATGAGGGGATGTAAAAAAAATTGATTCAATTGCTACCGATCAATATTGAGACAAACAAGCAAATACCACCTTCGGATGATCATTATTTGTATCGCTTATAAAAAAAAAACTTGTAATTTTACCACATTATGATGACATCCTGATAGGAAAACAGTTGCATAATCTATTTTAAAATGTTTCCAGCTATTTCGTTAAATTTTAATTTACCGAAACTTCCATCTCTCTCTCCAATATGAATTACTTTTATACTATTGATCAAGATATAAAATACTTATTATTCTAAATGAGAGCCGCAAGTACTAAAATTCAAGAAGGATGTCACATGTCAGTGTGCACAAATCGCTATAAGTAATGTTGATTGTATTATATGTTTATGAATATTTAACACGAAATAACACTTTT